>NW_028245083.1:0-70755 GCF_964263255.1 Lissotriton vulgaris
TGTTTTGTATTCTCTTCACCAATCTTGCTGGTGGTTGAGAAAGTTGCGAAGTGGTGTGTTCACTTCTTTTTGCACGGTAACACCTACTCTGCCTCTCATTATCGATATTTGCTGGGGTCATCCGTGACGATGCTTTTGAGGCTGCTATCACAGCTAAACTGGTTTAGCTCGTTTTCGCGGATGTTTGCGGCGGCGGCGAGTGCGGAGAGATGCTGTTAGAACTCCCCTGATTAAGGTTTGAGGAAGGAAAGCTGTGATTTATTCACCTCTGGCTTAACAAACATGCGGAACGAATTTTTAGACATCGTAGTGGGCACCAGTAGCCCCTTTTAGGGGCACGTGGAGGTTGTACAGAAAGGGGAATCCGTCCCGTGGCCTGGCATGAGATATTTTTCCCATTAAACTAAGTTTTAAGTACCCTTGTCCTGATGAAGCCATAAGAGACGACTGGCTGACACGCGACCGCAACTGCATCGACACCTTTCTGATAAGGAGTCCCCTTAAAATTTCAATTGAATTCGTATTTGATTTCATGCGCCTTGATAAATAGATTTCTTAAAGGAATTATACCTCTGGTGTGTGTAGGACTTCCTTTTGATGTGTTCCACCTAGATTTATGTGTGGATACCGTGAGAATTTTGTTTGTTTCTTTAGGGTACACATATATATGTATATAATTTCTTGTATGTGTTGTATATATATTGTAAGTAGTATTGTACATAGAGATGAATGCTAGCTAGGTTGTTACATGGTTGTATAGTTTTTGTGTTGGTATATAGTAATTGCTCTTTTTATTTAATCCTTTTTGTGTGTCACCTTGTCCTTTGACACGTATATATGTTATTATAAATTTGTGTACATTAATGATTTCAAATGCTTGTCGCCTACAGAATAATTAATTATATCATGTGTGCAATTAAATGTTAGATTGATCCCTCAGTACCAATTTCTTGACTTTTACATCTTTTTGATTTTTCTTGCTCAGGTATGGGAGGGTGATTTGGGCAGAACAACAATATTTTTCTAGTAAACTGGTGATATCGGCTGTTTGCAGCAGCTTGTGAATGGTATGTTAAATTTATCACCAGTTTGGCTGCGATGAAGTTCCGTTAACTCAGCGATGTGTCCTTGAGAATATGCCCTCGGTGTTTTAAAGACCTGAAAAGTACTAGAGTGCCGTGCTGAGAGCTGCGCACCCAGCGCATTCACACTAGGGCGCAGCGCTGTGAGCCGTTCACCCTTCGTATTCACACCAGGGGTCCATGATGAGAGCCGCTCACCCTTCGTGCTCACACTAGGGGGCTGCTCTAGGGTCGTGACTCCAAACTTTTTTGAAAGATAAAAAGCGTTCACTTTCATTAATTTACATTTGCCTTGCGGACCCAATCCCCAAGGCATTCCCGCATCTACATATTTTATTTTTTCCACAGGGGAGGGGGCCACGTGGCCCCCCTCCCAGGCCACTACTGGCTGTGGGGAACCCATCCCCCGGAACCTGGCCTCTCTGATGGGGACCATGAGGGAAACCCAATGCCCCCACTTCCCGCCAGCTTCCCGCCTCGTGTGGGAGCCGGCATTCCTTCTGGCAACGGAAGCTTCTAACAAGCAGTTTCCCTTGCCCAAAAGCAATTCTCCTTTCCTTTATTGAAGTGATAGGAGCCCCCGGGACCTGACCCATCCGGGGGCTGAAAGAAAACGACGTGCGAGAGCTCGCAATTAGTTTTTTTAAAATTTGCAGCCAGATTCGAAGATCTAACTCGAATTCCGCTGACAATCTTAAAAATAAAAAAGCTTTTTTAGGCCCTGGGGATCCCTGTGGGACCCCTTGAGCAGGCCTTGGGGTTAAGGGTGTTACTACCCTGCCCCCTTTTCTTGCTTTATAATTTTTTTACCTTTTTTCTTGTGGCTCGGTTCAACGGAGTCACAAGATGGCTGCTAACACTTCCTGGTTTGAAGTGTTGGCAGCCAATCAGATCACAGACTCGAGATTGGGAGGGTTCACAGACCCTCCAAGGCCATATTTGTATATCTGAGAAACATTTAAATTCCTCAGGAACTACTGATTCGTAAAACAACGTTAAAGTTATTGGCAAATCAAAGAACGCTTTTCCTATGGAAACTAGGTCCTAACTATTACTTTATATTTATACATAAAATATGTTTTGAAAGTTTTTTGCTGCTGAGAAAGCATGTCAGTCAGTCCAAAGAGATTCTAGCAATAATTTTTACAATGCAATTATTCCAGCACCTAGTGTTTGTTTGACAGGGTAATCAACACCAAAATCCTTGCCTACAAAGGTAATCTGTCAGACTTCATGTAACATTATACATATCAGAAGGCTTCACATGGTGCAATAACAATCCAGCCCTAAAGGCTTATTGGCTTTAACATATATGTTTCATAATAAATAAAAGAGGCCTATTGCCATTGTTGTAACTTTTATAAAATACAGATCAACATTATGGCATCGGGTATAACTTTTCCCAACTAATCAGTCATACCTATAGCCTTTATCATCCACTTGTCGCCATAACCAACTCAGGGCTACTGTGTTGAGCATGACCTTTTCCACAAGGCAACCATCAACTTTGACAACAATGTAATAGCAATCCACCATTAAAAGACCCTTGCCTTTGACCCATGCTTTTTGCAATAAGTAAGTCAGGCCTACAGGCTTTATAAAATCTTTTCACATTAAGTAGATCAACCCAATGAAATCTGACATAACTTTTCCCAGTGAACTAATAAGGCTTATAGGGCCAGATGTAGGAGCCCTAATACCGGGCGGAAACGGACGATTTTGGCAGTTTCCGACCGGTATTAGGCTTTTCAGATGTAGGGGGGCCTACTGAATCGGTCATTTTACCGATTCCGTAATTTTACCGAATCGGTAAATATACCGATTCAGTAACACACCGAACCGGTATATTTACCGAATCGGGAAATCCATATGTAGCTGACACTCCTTAGAGTGCCACAATCCCTTAAGAGTCGATATTTTACCACACAATCCTATACCAATACCAATACCATCAAGCATACCTTAAAAAAATTACAAATATGTACAAAACTACAGTTGGCAAAACAAAAACAAGGATTATCACAATGAAAATCTTCTACCCAGGGGTTTGTCACAGGACATGGCAAACACCAAAACCATTGACTATTGTGGTAATCTGTGAGATTGAGGGTGAAACAATGATTATAGCACTGCAAATATTCTATCCACATGGGTTTTAAGAGTGGTCAGCCAACACTAGGTCCTTGCCTACTATGGTAATCTGTGTGATTCCATGTAACAAAATATATATCTGTGGATTTTAATAGAGTAATAACAAACCACCCTCACCCCATGACTTTGATATATTATTTCCACAATAAATGTCCGCCCACCGACTTTGTTGACATAATTATCTAGATTTGATTATTGCCAAGCACTGGCACTTGTGTGAAATTAAAGGACAAGCTACATTTATTACAGTGGGATTTGTGTGACTGACAGCTCAAACATAACAGATTGCTTCATAAAGAGTCTGGCCCAAACAGCTGGGTAAAAAAGTGATCAAATCTGCTTGAAGAAGAAGCACTCTTTTGTAGTGTAGTTCCTATTTTCCCAATAGGCTCTGCGCATTGAAATAACATAAACAGCAGTGTAGACGTAGGACTGAGGTCATCTAGGTCTCTACTGACTATGTTAAACTTAATTTAGGTTTGCGCCAGCTAGCTCAGAGGTCACTGGAAACTTTATTTAATGAATAGGGAGAGATCAGCTTCCCTGGCTCAGACAAGAAGGGATTCAGCTTCCGACAACCATATAACAGGACAAATTTGCTCCCTCAGAATAAGAGTAAATCTCTAGAGTCGTGTGAAAACAATAGACAGCTTTTTCACTCAGTCAAATGTGCGTTCTTAGTTTCACCAGAGTGCAGAGAAGGGAGAGACGGGCGTTTTCAATAAAAGGTATTATTTATTGAGCAGTCTTCCTTCTCATGCAAGAGAAATGAATTACCACAATTGCAATACTTAATATAGTACATACAGTAAAAAGAGTATTATGAAATAATACTGTAAAAGCATTGGTATGGTTTTTTAGCCATAAGACACTTTAAAATGGATAAAATATATACATACATATATACATTGGCTAACGTGCTCAACTGGTGTTTCTAAAATACGCCTACCCCGGTGTACCTGACCTAAGCCTAATACGTGGGAAGGAGTAAGTAAGTAGCAGTTTAAGTTAAGTTGGTTTTGCCAATAATCTGATTCAAGAATTCTCTCTAAGGGTTTAGTCAGCACTGTACCTTGGGAATAGAATGTAGGAGGTCTTTCAGGACTCGATATCCCAGTCACCCGCAAGGGTAGGCTGGAAACGCCGGAGCTGGATTTTCTCGGCAGGAGAAAAGACAGCGTCTTTCTCAGCGCGTCAAAGAGGAGGGGCAGCGTCTGTGGGCTTTTCGCATCAGCTGGGCTCTCGGCAAGTAGATAGCTGCTCTGCTCCAAAACCACCACCGTGTGTTTGCTTAAGGCAACGTTGGTATATTTATACCTGAAAGGTGCCGAGTTTGACGTAAGGTTTGGACATAAGACGTCAATAAAGATGTCACTAAGAACTGGCCGTTCTTACAGTGCTCGCAGGAGTTCTATTACAAATCAAAACAAAGCAAGTGGGGATTTCCCAGGTTGCTGGAGATTTGGTGTGTCGAAAGAACTTGTTGTGCTTTCTAGGAATCTAAGGAAGTGGCTTTTGCCGTGCCTTGGACTGCAAGGGCGATTTGCTAAAATATGGATCTGATTCTTATGCCATTATATGGATATTATTGATTATAGCCGTACAAGGGCATAAAATAGCAATATTGATTCAGGTTCCTAGATAAAAACACAATACCCACTCCACGATCTAATGTCCATCCTTACTAAAACTAAGCAATAGTAAACATGTAAAGGTGCATGTGTATTCCAATCCACCCCAAAATACATTTTTGCATTTGAAATGGTGTATGCGAAATACACGAAAGATTATTGGTACTGTACGTTTATCAAGCAGTGTAATCATTCAGTAAAAAAAAGGATGCATATATATTTAGCTGAACGATTTGCGAAAATTACACATGAAATGTCTCTTAATACAGAAAAGAAGGTCGAGACTATTTCATCACATATAAATGCAATTGCTTGTAAGTGTGCTAGAGGCTGAGGTAATATTTTGTCTCTAGAATTACTAAAAATAGAAGCTCTGTTCTTTAAGAATAGTTCTACTTTAAGCAGAGTACATGTGCCAGAAAAAAAGGGTAAATGTTTTGAATTTTGAAAAAAAAAATCGTTTTCAGGGTAGAAAATAGTTCCAAATGCTTTCAGTAGCTTTTGTTTTCAAAGCCGAAGGCTGAATTCAGAGTTCAGGGGAACGCTGTGTGCCGGTTTGCTTAAAAAGTTATTCTTTCTGTTCAGGGGAGAACATTACTTCAGACAGATGTGCAAAAAAACAGTCTACAGCTTCAGGTGAAAGTTCGACCATGGTTGAAAATGCTGTAACGGGACAGTCGTGAGAATGATTGCTATCATCGATGTCAGGATCAGCAATGCTCACAGAAGGTTGTACCTGGGTGATGTTGCTCTCATCTCGTACTTCACTGCCACCACCTAATCGTAGTGGTGAAGTTTCAACGAATGCCGTCATCAGGATTAGTAACTGCTGGGGACAACACGATGCATGAGCCGTTACAGGACTTAGCAAAGTATTGATATCCATTGGTACTGCTGATTGTAGTGTAAGACAGATGTCCAACGCGCATTCTTCCCCGCATAGCATACATCGAAGCACAGGTAAGATGCAGTTCTGCCATATAGGTCTGAATGAAAGAAATCAGGTCATATTCAGATCTCTTAGCCGGGCTAATCCAAGGACTTTAGTTATGCGGTCCCGGTCTTAAATACATGTGCGATGTCACTGGTATCTGACATATTTAGAATTTGGCTTAGCATTTCTACGAAATGCATGGGGCAATTAGTTCATAAAAGTGTATGTATCTCTGCTGTTGTCCTTGCAACTTGAAGATCATACGTTTCTTTTGATGACGTTAAAGGCACGGTTGTCTGTAAAAGAACAGACTTAATTCTGCTTAAAGTATAAATTCGTATAGAAGAGATATTCAAAGAAGGCCAAATCGTCGCCTCTGTATCAGGAGGGCCGGTTGGATACAATACATGCATACAGGAAGTGACCATGGAACTAACGCTTACAAGATATGCTTTCCCTGGCACCATGCCGCAACAGCTGTGGTCCGTTATTAGAACGTAACTCCCGTTAGAAAGTTGTCTAAAGAATGGCTCCATCTGTGTTGCAAGTGTGCCGTGCTGGTGGCATGAAAGGTTATTTGAAGTCCCCTCACAGGCCCCATGCAAATTAATACCTTGGCACAGAAGTATACCGCTTAGTGATCGTTTACAATTATTACCACTAAGAAATATATTCTTGTTCTTGTCACTATAACATGTGTGTGTATAAGGTAATTTCCATGATGACTTAATGTACCCTTTACCCAACCTTTCATACTGGCCTGCTGGTATATACTCTTGGCAATTTTTAAATTCGAAAGTTGTTATCGGAATTGTGATTATTCCGTGTATTATCCATTCAATGACAGGTCTTTCTGACATTGTCAATGGTAATCTCTCAAGTTTTTCAAAGCTCAGAATCGTATAGTCTGCCCCTTTTTATGCCAAACTGATTTGTTTATCAGTAAGGTTAAAGATAGAGAATAATGACGTTATGTTTATCAGACGCCATGGCACGTAGCCTGAACGCAAATTTTGCAACGTCCAGCCTAGCTGTACAATAGAACGTAATTGGGACTGACCGTGTTGTAACATTAGTAAGTCCTGATCTATTATATCGATAGCAGATGATACAATACTGTCCAGTGAATATATTCTGAAGGACAGAGTCATTAACCCATTGTCCACAACAGAAAGCGATTTTTCCAAATTAATACGATCAATTTCTCGTATTTTCTCCGCTGTCTCAATTTGAGTTACTTTCCAAGCTTCGTTGTACGCAGCATATATACTGGCCGCTATGAAACGTTTTTGACGCTATTTGCGTGGTCCCATTATGAAATCGCGCAAGTCAGCACCGTCTTTAAGTAAAGTCAAGTGTTGCTTAATTTCTGCCAATGTGGATGTCTGTAGCCATTCAAGGCATAGTTTCCCTACACTGTATGTTCTTACTATCCCTTGATGTTGTCTTTGGGAGTATCTAGGGTCTGGTCTGGTCATCTTTAACCCCTGTATTTTGTTCAGGAATCTATCTTGACAGTTATTTGTGTCTGTTGGCCAGATTAACCACTTTTTCCAATCAGGATGTGTTCTGTTTTGGTGTAAAATTTGGGATACGTCCATCTCAATATCTGTGGTCGTATTATCAGGTATTGGCTTTGGAATAGACGGTTTGTTTAGGTCTTTAATCTTAGCTAGGCCAAGACAAGTAGTCTGTTGAATGGTGTCATTCAAGAACATTATTTGTTCGGGGATCATGCAGGCGCGAAATAATGCTTATAAACCTTGGACCTGCCATTCTTTTGTACCCCAGATGGTTTTTGTTTCAATGTTGTTTTTCCAGAAATCAAAACCAAATGTAATCATTTTTTCATAAAATGTTTCCGAATAAATCAATTTAGTATTTGTCAACATAGTTTTTATCCCTGTTTTATCTAACAGTTTAAAATATAATGTTTCTGCATCACTTGTGTTAAACCGAGAAGTATGGGAATTTCTCATAAAATGTTTTCGAACTGCTTTTAGGTGGAGTTGCACAATGTTCCCATTGATTATACTTAAAAACATTTCTAGGTTGTGCAGATTTATGCAAAAAGTGATGTGCATAGTGGTTATAGCAGTACATTTGTTCATAGTTCGATGAACCCTGTAAATAATCATGTTCTGTAAATTTTGCTGAGATTACTAAATCTGACATCATATTATTTATGCTTTCAAAGTCCCAATCATCAGAGAATGTACTTGGTTTTACAAAGTCACTTAATGAGACTTTGAATTGATGTGGCTATTTCAAGAGTTCAACTGGGCCATAGATTTGGTAAACCGTTTTGTCCCAAACTACCCCACCGGGTATTGGAATGGCTGTGACATTCACTGATGATAGTTCTCTTTTCTCGATGTGAGATGACTTGTGTGGCTTTAGGACCAAGTTGATGTTCTGACTTGCTGTGTCCATTGTACTGTATTTTCCCTCAATGAATTTTCCCAAACAAAGTACCATGATGAGCCAAAGCAGGAGGAAAAGTACACCTAACACAATCCAAAATTCAATCCATGGGGAAATCAGCTAGGTTTCTTTGAGTTGATGACAGAGTTCTTTTGCTTTGTCTTTAAAACTTTTTGTTGCTTGTGTTTCTTCAGGTTCGCTTGGATCTTCAGAAAAGTTATCGAAATTGATGAAGTAGCCAGATGCAGTTCTATCAATTGTTGGAATTGCTTTTTCAATTTTTCTTTCATTAGCATAGTCTGAGGCTACATCGTTGTAGACCGGTGTTTCTTGACGAACTGTTTCAATTTTGGTTTCAAGAGGCACAAGTTCAATGGCATTGTTGCATAGTCCTTTTTTATTCACTGCAGGTTTATCAAATGTGATTAGTCTCTCAGTTTGAACCTCTTGGATTGTAGCAAGTTTTGGTATTCTGCTATTTCTTGGGAGTCCACTGGGCCTACTACTTATTATTGGCCACATGATTGTGGTTTTACCAGGTCGATTGATACAACTCGGTTCTCCTTTTTACCAGCAAGGGGCGGTAGTACAACTGATCTTGTTCCGCTGACTGCTAAGACAGGTACTGCTTTTCTGTAAGAAGGCCCAAATTCCTTCTTCACCGCGATATTCTCTCTGACCAGATCCCCAATCTTTGGAATCCAGACAGGTCTTGCTGGGACAGGTGGTGTATCTTCAGTGGTTGTTGGCTGTTGTTTTAACTTTATGTTGTTCAGGGCTTTTCTTGTTTCATTTAATTCCTGTAAAACAGCCGAACGATCTTTGATGTCAAAGCAATTTTTCTTTTCTTCTACCACTGAAGTTTGATTATCTAAATCCTGAATATACATTCTAGTTCCGAACAATAGTTCGTACGGGCTGAAACCTTTTAGAGAATTTCTTGGCAGATTGTTAAGACTACGTTGGACACTTGTTAAATGTTGGACCCACCCATCATCCGAACCTAATACCTTTGCTGTTATAGATTGCTTTATGTCTCGGTTTTTTCTTTCCACAATCCCATTTCCCTCAGGATGGAAGGGACAAGAGTACCGCAACGCAATGCCCATGCTGGTCATGGCCTCCCTATAAGCTCGAGAGCTAAAAGCAGGGCCCTGATCAGAATTTAGCATGCCAATTGCGTATGTGCCGATAAAGACTCGCAAATCTTTTATAACAGTTCTGGCGTCAGCCGAGCGCTGGGGCCTGTATTTTTAAGTGAATCTAGTCTTAAAAGAAATTAATGGGACGCTGGATTTTACGTATAGATAGCCTTATGCTAACTACAGAAATGGCCATGGCAATACTCCGGTTGGCTCGTTACTGCGATCTCTGTTGCAGTTTGTACAGCTCTTTGCAAATTTATAATGTTGCAAGTTCATCCCCGGCCACCAGTATTCTGATTGTAATTCTGTCAGAGATTCCTTGATCTGTTTGTGCCTCGGACCTTCACCCATGTGTGTGTCTGCTATTAATAAGACTCTCCTGTTCGTGTTTGGAATTACTCTATCCCCCACTCCAGGGATTCGAGCAAAAGGAACGGAGTTTGCGTCAATTACGTATGTATAATTGAGTGGATAGTTCACGGGTAGTGCTGCACAGTCGCCTTTTGAAGACGTTTTTACCGCCAGCATGGTTTTCCCGTCTATGTATTTTTCTGAACGCTTTTTTGTGGCTACGGAAGCCGGTTGAGTTGCTTCCGCTGTGGCTGTATTAACCAATGAATTCCCTGCAACGTGAACGTCATCACGTTGATGACTCAGTGTGTGTATCACGTGAGTCTTCTGTAGTTCTTTTTGTAAAAGAACTACTTGTTCCCAAAGCATTTTATGCTTTATTGTGGCACCTGTGTCATCTTTGTAATCGTTTTGAACCCAATTCTGCAAGTCATTATTGTAAGATTTGGCGCAGAAATGCGAATCGCACACTATTAGTGTCAGGAATTCACGATCCGCATTTTCAAGCGCCATCTTTAAAGATCTGATTTCAGCTCGCTGAGCCGAACAGTTTCTCAGTGATTCAGTTTTTGTTCTTTTTGGTCTGAATTTACCACAGCGCCAGTGACCTTTAATAATCGCACATGCTGCATTGTAGGATTTATTATCCACATTGTAATGTTGTACAAATCTGTTCGTATAGATAATACAAGAGTACTGTTTGAGAGGCAGAATTTCGATTGGCAGAGGATATTCTTCTTCATATTTCAAATCATTCAGTTTTTTCATGTTCGGGTCAAAATAGTATGTCACGTCTTCTGCAGCAAGAAAATTTTCCCACTGTATCCATTTTGGATCTAGTGCCACCGTTTTTAGATTAACTGGGGGGGATAATGCCTCAAAGGCTGATTCTGCTGTAAAAACAGTTATTCTTTTTCCTTAGGCGTGGGTTCTTTCTTTTGCTACAGCAGTCTGAACCGCTTTTACAGTATTTTCTGTAAGACTGAATGTTTTTTCAGCTTGTGTGTACAAATGTGATTTGTAAGCTATTGGTAGCGTTTCTCCCTCATTAGAGGTCAGGTACGTGAATCCACATCTTCCTGGGATGACTCGGATTACAAGGTTGCGTGTATTGTCACGAGTTTCTAATTTTGTTTTAGCTAACATGTCAGTTTGCAATGATTTCAAAATTTCTGTGTGTTTCTGAGTCCAATTAATTGGTTTAAAATCATGTTTTATTAATTCGTAGAGAGGTTTAACCCTCTATGCATAATTTAGAATGTAAGTTCTTCCAAAATTCAGGAAGCCTAGTATCGATTGTAAATTCTTCCGCGTTTTTGGAGCTTGGAGTACAGCGCACTTCTCTAAGAAGTTGTCTGCTAGGCTTTTGCCTTCACTTGATAATTCATATCCTAAAAACAGGACAGTTAGATGGGCAATTCGTGACTTTTTAAAGTTGAATTTGTAACCCTCTGCTGCGAACCCAAGTATTATGGTGTTTACTCTTTTAAAGTGAGTATCCAGGTCATCATCTGTGAGATAGATGTCATCGACATAAGATAATGCCTCATCATCATATATTTGTAGTAACTCTGTTACTATTGCTGAGAATAATCTTGGGCTATTCTTGAATCCCTGTGGCAGTCGGCAGAAATTTTTCTGTGACCCCATTATTGAAAAAGCGGTTAAATACCTGCTTTCGGGTGCAATGTTTTGACAAAAGAATCCATTAGAAATGTCTAATGTTGTTTTGTATTTTTTGCGAACTATGTTGTTCATTAGTGCTGCACTGTGCAAATTTTGTACCGCAAATGTCTTGCAACATGAGTTGAGGTGTCTGTAGTCCAAGACTAGATGATATGAATCATCTGGTTTCGAGACAGGAAACAAAGGATTGTTCATTTGAGAGGTGCATGTTTCAATCACCCCTTGGTATTCAAGTTGATCTAAGATCTCCCTGACCTGTTTTTTTAGCTTCTTGCTAAATTGGGTACTGCCTTTGTGCAGTTGGTTGACATTTTAACTGGATTTTGTGAGGAGGAGAGTCCTCATCCCATCCTACATGATTCTTATATAATGCAGGTGCTTGGACTACTGCCCATTTTCTTGCATATATGTATTTTCTATGTATTGGAATATGATTTGAGAAGGCAGGCATAATCATTTCTTTGCCATGAGGGCACTCCCTGACAAACTCTGGTGGCCAGTCTTTCTCAGCTAATAAGATGTCATAGCCTTTTGAGAGGTTATCCCAAAACAGACCCTTACCTTCCTAGTCTTATCTCCCTCTATACGCAATGTTATTTTGTATATTTTATGAGGTTCGCTAACTCTGGTATCTGCAGTTTCCACCTGAATGTATTCAATCGTGTCCACTGTCTCCAGATGATTCATCAGGATCTTGCGAGCTATTGTCACTTCTGCTGCGCTGACTAGCATTGTCTGTGCCCACTCTCAGTTTTTCAGCTGTGTCCTCAGTATCCTCGGCATGTTTGATTATTTTAATACTTGCTACCTTCTTTCTTGGAAATTGTAATTTTTTACTTTGAGCAGGTTCCTTGTCTTTTGACTTGACGTGCTCTTCCCTGTGGTCTGACCGTCCTCTTCTTTCCGATTTCTGCGAGGAAGTCTGAAAAGATCGAGAGGGACGTGTATCAATATCTTGATATCTATCAGGCTTTCTCAAATTATCCCTATTTCTAAGGTTGCATCTTTTTTCAGAGGGCTCCCTTTGGGGAGACTTGTGTTCTCGGTTCGGAGTTCTTTCCCTCCGCCGAGGAGACCTTCCTCTGGACTGGAATCTTTTTTCTTTGGGAGTGGATTGTTTATTTCCATCCCAGCTCTTTTTTTGGAGTGTTTATATTATTTTTAATAAATATCTTTTCAAGATTTTCAGTTAGTTGGGGTTTTACTGGTTTCCCACCCAAACTATCTCTACCTAGTTCTTCATAGGATTTTTCTATGATTCTGGCAAGTACAATTGGTTGATCTGCTATATCTGTTTCTTTCAATTTTTGGCGGATCGCCACAGATGCTGCTTCTCCTTTTACGTTGGCTAATAATATAGCCGAGACCTGCTTGAAGTCTTTCAGTAATTTCATACCCAGAGTTAAAGCAGGTTCTGGACCGTATTCATTTTGAATCTGTCTTAGTACATCTGGTATTACCGCCAGAGACGGAACACCATGTGCAAAGCAAAGACAGTTCCCCAAGTGTCACAATCCTCCACATGTGGTGCGACCCCCATTGGAAGGCAGATAGTCAGAGTTCTGTGTTTCTCACTAGGGGTAGTATTCGGGAATACTGCCTCTATTTGAGTTATCTTTTGTGCTAGCCAGAATGAAATTTGTTCCCGTTTTGCAGGTGTTTTACCAAGACATGATTGTATGTTCTGTGGTGTAATTTTATTTGTGTTTCCCTGATGAGGGATCAGCTGTGGAATGTTAATAGCTGGTTGGACTGTTGCAGTCCGCATTACATATTGGACTAATTGTCTATGAATTTTAATTAGTACTTTTAGCTGGACTAAAAGTTCCCTGTCTGACATTTTGTCGATGTCTGGATGAGGTGTGTAGCTGGCTAGAACTGGCCACGTTGCTCCTGGTCTACCTAGTGGACCGAGCCTGGTTATGTGATCAGTATGTTTTAGGGCGCCTTTAAACCAGAGCAGGTGATCTTGGTAATTTAGTGGGATTTCAACATCCTCGAAAGGAGTGTATTCTTCTGGAGGTTCCTCTATTTTGTTATAGTGGAAATTGTGTGTTGTAGCGTTTGCTGCTGGAAAGTTTATCCATGAATAGAATACCTCTGTCTGCCGATATTCGTGTGCCTCTATCACGAATATGACTGTACCACCTCTTGATGTCAGTCCGTTATCTATAAGTTTTAGAGTTATAGCTCTTCTTATGCTGACCGGAATGAGTATAGCATTAGTGTCATTCTGTAGGAGACTTGTGTCATCCTCTAGGAGTTGAGCTGCTATTCTAGCTGCCTCCCCATCGTCTTCACTTTCCACCATTCTTACTGGTAGAAAGGTATTTGTTGCAGATCAAGTTTCAAGGAAACAAAGATTAGGTGCACAATATTTTTGGAACACTGTATCCTTCAATGTTGACTAAACCAAAAACTATACATAGGAATCTCTTCCTACTAAGTTCTGGCGGATTTTAACCTTTTACCCACTCCAGACGTCTATTGGAGTATTTACGGGAAAAAAGGGTCTGTGTGAAAAAGCACGACTGAGTTACTCTAACGTCTTGCGTTAGTTTTATCGCCTTACCAAACGTTGGGCGCCATGTAGTGTAGTTCCTATTTTCCCAATAGGCTCTGCGCATTGGAATAACATAAACAGCAGTGTAGACCTAGGACTGGGGTCATCTAGGTCTCTACTGACTATGTTAAACTTAATTTAGGTTTGCGCCAGATAGCTCAGAGGTCACTGGAAACTTTCTTGAATGAATAGGGAGAGATCAGCTTCCCTGGCCCAGACAAGAAGGGATTCAGCTTCCGACAACCATATAACATGACAACTTTGCTCCCTCAGAATAAGAGTAAATCTCTAGAGTCATGTGAAAACAATAGACAGCTATTTCACTCAGTCAAATGTGCGTTCTTAGTTTCACCAGAGTGCAGAGAAGGGAGAGACAGGCGTTTTCAATAAAAGGTATTATTTATTGAGCAGTCTTCCTTCTCATGCAAGAGAAATGAATTGCCACAATTGCAATACTTAATATAAAGTAAAGTACGTACAGTAAAAGGAGTATTATGAAATAATACTGTAAAAGCATTGGTATGGTTTTTTAGCCATAAGACACTTTAAAATAGATAAAATATATACATACATATATACATTGGCTAACATGCTCAACTGGTGCTTCTAAAATACGCCTACCCCCGTGTACCTGACCTAAGTCTAATACGTGGGAAGGAGTAAGTAAGTAGCAGTTTAAGTTAAGTTGGCTTTGCCAAGAATCTGATTCAAGAATTCTCTCTAAGGGTTTAGTCAGCACTGTACCTTGGGAATAGAATGTAGGAGGTCTGGTATCTCTCTTTCAGGACTCGATATCCCAGTCACCCGCAAGGGTAGGCTGTAAACGTCGGAGCTGGATTTTCTCGGCAGGAGAAAAGACAGCGTCTTTCTCAGCGCGTCAAAGAGGAGGGGCAGCGTCCGTGGGCTTTTCGCATCAGCTGGGCTCTCGGCAAGTAGATAGCTGCTCTGCCCCAAAACCACCACCCTGTGTTTGCTTAAGGCAACGTTGGTATATTTATACCTGAAAGGTGCCGAGTTTGACGTAAGGTTTGGACATAAGACGTCAATAAAGATGTCACTAAGAATTGGCCGTTCTTACAGTGCTCGCAGGAGTTCTATTACAAATCAAAACAAAGCAAGTGGGGATTTCCCAGGTTGCTGGAGATTTGGTGTGTCGAAAGAACTCGTTGTGCTTTCTAGGAATCTAAGGAAGTGGCTTTTGCTGTGCCTTGGACTGCAAGGGCGATTTACTAAAATATGGATCTGATTCTTATGCCATTATATGGATATTATTGATTATAGCCGTACAAGGGCATAAAATAGCAATATTGATTCAGGTTCCTAGATAAAAACACAATACTTTCTGTGGAGGCACACAGTGTTTGACAAATCCAAATCAAAAGCAGCACTCAGATGAATAAACATCTGGGTGGAGCCACAGATCATCAATGTAGTACACTTGAAAGCCCTTTGTTATGATATCGTAAGGTATGGTGACAACTGCACTGTCTAGCTATACAGACCTAAAAGCACGATTCCTGAAGAGTGGCACATTGTAGGATATATAGAGCTAAGAGATAGACATGAGACAGCCAAGAGATAGGCATCAGGCAATATTTGGCTTCAGAGTGTCCCCTTGCATTTGTTTTCAGATAGCTGCCCAATCCCTCCAAAACATCTAACTATGGAACAGTTACTTTTCTGGGGAACTCTGCCCACTGGTAGGAATCCCAGTTAACTGATCAATAAGTCAATACGACAGTCTCAGTTTTAAATTTCCACCGATTACTGACACTCTCCAAATGCCATTGAATAATTACTACGCTGCAGCCTATTGATTACTTGTACAGTTTTATCTTCCAATTAGTTCTTATGTTTTGCTAGACAATTACCACTCTGAAGAACTCAGATTATCGTCAGGGTACCTTACATCTCCCCACAAGACCAGCCATTATCACATTTTCAATATATATGTCTGAACACGAGGAATATTTCCATTTTGAAACCTTATACACCCCATCAATCTTCATTTTCAAAACAACAGGTCTCCCCATAACCGAGTCATATGCAGCACCTTCTTCATACACCAGTTGCTAACCTCAAGTTCACTAGACCTTAAACTGACTGCTACACAGCATCAGATATGCAAATCCAACATCACACTAAAATGGCGGGCATCATTAATTAAATCTTTTGACCTAGATATAACATGCTTCTCTGGATCTTGACTAATTAACTTTTTAAAATGTATCATAGATGCTCTAGACCCACAAGCCTTCTCTAAAAACCATATAGACAGATCATCTAACATTGTGGATGCATTGTTGTAATATTCAAGTTGTTCCTCAAATGTTCTCAAGTCTCCAGTTTATCATTTAACACATTTGATTACCTTAAGATATCCATTCAGCACTCACAACACATTTATTTGTATGTACACATAATCTGCCATCTTCTGAACATTAAATCTGAGTTTAATAACCAATATGTGACTGCATTGCCTCCTGCCAAATATAATCTCCAGAAAACATTCATCTAGGCAACTTCAATGTTGACTGGAAAAATGAAAAATGTAGGTGTTTTAGGGCCCATTGTATGACTATGTTTAGCGGTCACAATTGGAGAATTGGGCTGTTTGTAACTGCTAAAATGGCTGTTGCATGTACCAACCATACTTTGCGAGTCAGTCACCTATTACAGACCCGCAAAATAGGGTTTGCGAGTCGCTATTAGGAATAAGCTTTTATTGGGTGTCATTTCATAATATCAAGTGGCAGTGGCACGTATGAATGTTTTGTGACCGGAATGCCATCGCAAAACATGAATCTTTTACTGACTCCATTAAGGAGTTGGTAACCTATTTGCAAATAGGAAGAGGTCCCCAAGGGACCACTTCCCCTTTGTGAATGGGGCACCAACATTTTTTAAGAGAAGGCAGTGGTCTCATAGACCACTGCCTACTCTTAAAAAATCGAAAGGAAACATTTTTTTTATATGCATCCAGTTTTCCTTTAGGGAAAAAAGGTTGCATTACAGAACAAAAATAGCTTCAGAAACATGGTGGTCTGTTGGCCTCAGCAGGCCACTATACCTATGAATGCTGGGCATTCGTAATGGGTCGCAAATTGCGACATGCCTCATGAAAGTTGAAGAGGTAGGGGATTTGCAAACCCATTGGGAATTGCTAAATGTGCCTGAGACACATCAGTCCATTTCATTTGTGAGTCTTTAAATGCAAGTTACAAAATATTGCAATAAGCGACTTGCAAAATGAAATGGTCACACATTTGTTCTTTGGATCCTTAAAGTCATTCATAGACCTTTATGATCTGCTCACCATGTCAGTGCACCCACTCATAAAAAAGATGAATACTTGTTCTTGGTATAGCAGACCCTGTACTTGTAATCTACAACCTACCCATGGAAGTAGATTGGTCTGACCATTGCCCTCTGCCAGTTTTACTACTAAAAGCAACTCACCTTCTTCCAACAAACCAATGAGTGAAATGTGGAAGCATTCTTTGAAATTCATCTTGTCACAAGATTTGGGCAAACTCAGAAAAAGCTTGCTGTCACTCACTTCAAGGAGATGTTAATATCATAATGACAGGTTACAATGGCATACTTTTCCAAGCTGCCTATTCTATAACTCCTTTAAAATTGAAACAGCAATGCCCCTGTAAAACTTGGTTTACATGCCATGAGACTCAACTCAAAATGACATCCCATACACACAAATTAAAATCTATGGAGACCCTTTAAATCCCATCTTTTTTACAAACTTCTAGCTCTCAGATAAGAATACAATCAACACCCCATACTTGCCAAGTCCACTCACCTACATGCTCAACTATTGCAATCTTAAAATCCTTCTAGAACTGTATTTCCACTTGTTTATGAACATACCATTTCCCCGGCCAAATACACTCCTGAGACTTCAATTAGAAACCCAGACAAATGCCAGGATTTCTTCATCACAAGATCATACCCACTCAGGTCTCTTCACTCAATAATGATACCAGCTTTGAGGTATCTGCCAAAACTCTGTTGTTCTGCGATGAGTTTGAGCCAGACTTTCCAGAACGTTTGCTAAAAATTATCAAAAACCTCAAACCATCCACACATTTCAAGGGCGTAATTCCACCGAATATCATATAGGTAAACTTCACCTTATTTGTAGGAGGCTGACTTTACATTATTAATCCATCCCATACATAAGGGATTTTCTCAGGCTTACTAAAAACAGAGTCAATTCACCCCACTGCTGAAAAAAGACAACTTCCAGTCAAAGCTATGTTCTAACTACGTATTGGTTGTTAACCCTCCTTGGTTAAACAAAGTGCTTAAAACTGTATTTCTCTTCAACTTAATGACTACATTACCAAGGCTCTCCAACTTACAGTACACCAGTTAGGATTCAGTGCTGGCCATGGTATTGAAACAGCCCCACTCAAAGTTCTGGACAAATCCACCCTTATTTTAGATAGCAGCTAAACATATTGTTGTACTTTTTAATTTTACTGAAGATTTTTACACCATCGACCATGCTTGATTGAGTGCCCATCTCATTCAATGCTTTCGCCTCAGAGGTCCTGTCAGAAAATGGATTGACCCCTACCTGTCAATAGCTCACAGTCAAATATAACATTGGAACATTAAAACCCTCTCCTACAATATGTGGGGATTACAAATGTTCCATATTAACTCCCACTTTTTAACTTGTATATGGAATCTGTGTATGACATATACTACGACATCCAACAATATGTGGGCGAGACTCAAATCTACCCTACAACCTCTTCTGTAAGACACATTTAGAAACTTCAAACAGTTTCACAGAGAATGTAATATTAGCTGTTTGAAAACTACTTCATAGTAAATACAAAATAACTGAATTCATACTTTTATCACCCATGGTTAAGAAATTCTTCACTCCAGACTTGATCAATAATCTGAATCTACCTGTCTCTTCTTTGGAAATTTCTCTGGATGCAGTTCTTATCGTGATTGCCCATGTCAACAAAATTATCATCTTGCTTCTACCTCTGTTTTAAAGACGTTTAAACCACTTTTATTTCCACCCCTTCTAAAATCATCAGCACATGCTCTCATAGTATGTAATAATGACTTAACCAATGCTGAACGGGAACAAATTTGTTAGAATGCCCTCATGCCACTGAAATCTACTTTTCGTGCTTGTGACTACTCGAAACGTGGACTGCATTACTCCTATTATGTCCAAGTTATACTGGCTAAATTTGAAGCCAGATTGAAGTTCAAATGTGATATCTGTCATATAAGGTTATCTATTACAACTCCCCACCATACCTTGCTTTTGTGCTAAAATAGTTGGGCAGTGATGGAGAATCTAGAAGCAAAAAAATGTGTTACTAAAATCACCTGCTTTCAAAACTACTGTTGAACTACATCAATCTTTGTCACGTACACCCTTGAACATGGGGAATGCACTTCCAGTGGATTTAAGACTAAAACGCCCTATTGTCTTTTGTAAACACCTGAAAACTATTCTATTCAGACTATATTTCTCAGACTAGGTTAACCGCAGTCTGCTTACACTACATGCTAACTCCACAATTCTGCTACTCAAGTACTTTGCTATTTCTGAATAGCTAACACAAAATGTTTTGTCCTCGTTAATTGATACTATCTTTCCAATATCAAAATAGACTTTTATTAGATCTATGGCCTCGATTTACTTTTGGCAGATGAAGTATACCCAATTGGCCTGGTGGATGACTTTACGTCCAACATGCTGTGGCTACTCCGCCCTCCAATTTTATAAATGACCACTTAGAAGGCCTTCTTTTATAAAGGAATTTGCAGGAACCACCACCACGGTTGTTCCTGTCAATGCATTTAACTTTTTCTTACAGAAATGCGTTGGAAGGACGCAGCCCCGTAACAAACTCTAATCTTTTTTCTTTTCAAAACAGGATTTTCTCTTTGTAAAGAAAAAAAGACATGTTCTCCTCACCATGATAGTCTTCTCCCATGGCAGGAGGAGTATTAAAATGTTTCTGCTGTTCCTTATCGCCAGGTTTTACCTGTTGGTAAGAAACAAAATAAAAGGACTACATGTAGTCCTATATCCTCCCTCTTGTATGCGGACGATGCAGTGCTGATGGCCCGTACTCCATTGGGACTCCAATGGGTACTTACTAGGTACATTGAGTACATGGAGAATAAATGTATGAATGAATGAAAAAATGAAATTAAATTTCTATAGCAGGTTTTTACCCTGAGGCTTCTTAGCGTACGCATTAATATCACTAAAACCTTTATATTGAAGTGCGGCAAAAACAGTACCAGTTGCAGGGAGATTTTTATTGGCAATAGAAAGGTTGAACCTACCACAACATTTCCTTATTTAGGTATTTTATTCAACAATAAGGGGACATGGCATCAGGCCGTAAAAAACAGGAGTCTGCCCTTTATGAAAGCTACTGCGGCCCTGGCTCACTGGGAAGAAGATCGCCAGCCGAACTCCTGGAAATTTATAAGGCAAAGTGCACCAGCACGGCAATTTATGGAGCAGGTGTATGGGGCTAAAGTGATACAAAACCTATCCAACAAGTAGAAAATGCTTTTCTAAAATACCTCCTGGTGGTTCCAGACTGTACCTCTATTTATGTATGCCACACAGAATTAGGTGTGACATTTATTACAGATACAATTACGATCCAACCCGTCCAGCTGTGGACCAAGATTTGGACCTCCACTACAACTTTTTTTAACCAAGATGTTCTAAAAAATAGCCTCACGCTAGACTGGGTTCTGGAGATCCCCTGGCTGAATTATATGAAAAAAAATTATGACAGATCTGGGTCACCCAGAATATTTTAACAATCCTGATAGTTTGCATACGGTACCAAGAACATTTCTTTAAAAATTCTGTACGACCCTCATGGAGGCAAACAGATTTGCAAGTGAGGCAGCTAAGTCGTCGGTACAATCCAATCAACTTATGCTCATTACATTTGGTACACAGCCGTGCCAAAATTTTCCATTAAGTGGGTATGATCAATTTGTTTTAACTCGTTTTAGATTTGGATTTTTTCACCGTGCAGTAAGCTTTCCTGAACTAGACGACTGGTCTTCAACACTAATTAGCTGCCCCTGCGATAACCAATCCATGCAACCAACCATGCATGTGGTTTTATTTTGTACATTTTATGCAATGCAAGGAAAAAGATGGATTTTACCTGTTTAAGCATCTGGGAACTGAGACAATGCAGGCCTGCGTTCCTAGCCTTGCAAATTCTGGATTACGAATGTTTCACAAAGTCAATTGCTTCCGTCTTGAAAAGCATTATGAAACATAGGAAAGGCATGATTATATGACAATGCATGAGCTATGAAAAGAATTTTGAAAAACAAAGTCGGTACTAATCAATGTATTTTTTTGTAATCAGTTTTTTTTATAATCGATTGGGTATTTTTTTAACTATGTAATCTTGATATTTTAACAGTTTTGCTTTTATGATTTTCTGTACAAAAAATCGAATAACGATGGATTGATTGATTAATTGATTGACTATGTGCCGACCAATCAAAATGGGGTGTGAGGACATGTAGTCAGTCAGTGACATATTGTATTCAAATTTATAAAAATCATACACGTGTACAACTCAAATAACTTTCTTCCTAAATATCCATAAAAATATATTGCCATGCACAAAAGTCAGTAATACAATGTATAAAAACAAGCGTAAAAAAGAACTATCAAAATACATCACCATGTACAAAAGTCAATAATACAATGCATAAAAACCATTGCTACTCTCTCATAAAAATGGTTTAAAAACACCGGGGAGAAATAGCAGCCTCATATCATGACCAATTACAGAAGGTACATACTAATGGTAAACTAACGTCTTGAGCTAAAAACACCAGCCAGGAGCCATGATACGTAGAAGCAAATTTTAGGTGCGTATAAGAGCTGCACATCTAAAAATGCAGGTCTTGTCTGTCTCAAAACCGCGGCTAACAATAGGGGCCTTATGAATTTATGATGAAGGGAATGAAATCTAGGACAGACAAGAAAAATATGCATAGTGTCACAGACTGAAACCTTATCACAAACAAAGGGTGGTAAATATGATATTTTATACAAATAGCCTTTAAAAAAACAATAATTCATGAAATATGCCCAATCTAAAATAAGTCAATAAACGTCAGTGATGTTTGGACATCTCTAGAAGGAGATATGATTCAATTCCATTTACTGACTTTACCATGATATACTGTTGCCTTGACTGCTTAGTTAATGTAAAGGCCTCCCACTCTGCTGCCACCCTGAGAGAAAAAGCCTGCTTCAGCAAAGCAAGTTCTTTTTTGCGATACCATCAGGATCAGAGAATAGCTCTGGTCTCCCTAAAGCATTGAAGTTAGTCATTATGTAATGCAACCATGGTATATGGAGCATGTTGTCCAAATTCAGGCAATCTCGGATAATTGGCCAAATTAACCTCTTTGAGACAGACTGTTCACCATACTAAGAGGGGGTAGAGGCGAATTAAATCTATGCCCAACTCTTCATGTATAGTCTCTGAGGGAGTACCCTGCCTGACACATAAAAGACACCTCATTAATTTGTTGTTCACTACCTAATTGGATTGAGAAAGGCATATCCCCATAGCTCACAGACAATGGTGGCAATAGGGATGCATTTTGCTTTGAATATGTCTATCAAGTTCTGAAGTAAATTATGTCCTAAACAACAGGAACAATTATTTAGGCTAGAATTGTCGTCTTAAAACTCCCTGTGCTTTTCTTCATCAACTGTTACCATCTAAGACCAGAAGCTATTTGAATCCATAGATAGGGAACCTTTTTCACCTTACTTAAATTCTGTCCATGGACAGAGAATCATTGCGGTTAAAGTATTCTTGGGGCCCACCACTATAAAATGACATTTTTTTTAATTGATGGACAAATCCGGGCTCTCCAGAAAAGCAATAAAGAGATCTAAGAGTCGGTGAAGACTTATAGCTGAGTATACGATTAAGACTGCTTCGTCTACGTATATGAGGGCAGGACACATTCCCCCCTACCCTTGGAATGTCAAGATGACGTTTACATAACACCCACTCCAGATGATTAATATACATAATACAAAGAAAAGGCGCCAAGATACAGCCCTGATGAACTCCTCTCTTTAATTGAAAGTGCTGAGTGAATTTCCCGTTAATCCCTAATCTTATCGATCCCGAAAGACCATTATGGAGATCTCCCCAAAATATAATAAGAGCAGATTCAACCCTCATGGACCCCAACTCAACTCACAGCTTGCCTGTATTAGCCTTTCAAAGGCAGAGCTTAGATCCATTAAAGCCAGGTGTATCAAGCCCCTTTTTGCCATTGTTTGTTTTATGGTTATTAAAAGATATGAATTTAGGTTCTGCTCCGACGTGCCCCAACCAAGTCTAAACCAGTACTGGAGGTCACACAAAATATTTTTGCTTGTCAGCCCAGTGGGTCAATCTCTCCAGGATGACTCGTCCAATAGTTATAAACTCTACATTGACTAACAAAATTGGTCTCTAGCATGCTGGGTTAGCTCCTTCCTGTCTCTTAAACACTTGCAGTATCACGGTATGGCACCAGGGGTCTGGTAAGGAGGTGAGAATAGCAGCATTCATGTGGAGAGTAATAACAGGTTCCCACAGATCAAATAGACTTAAACAAATTCCCAGGGACCCCATTGGCACCAGGTGCCTTGCCTGATGATAGGGACAAAATTGCATTTCTAACTTCGTCCCAGTGTATAATCAACCTGTCGCCCTCTTGTACAGTCAAAGTAAGGGGCTCAGTAAACTCAGGGCTCAACAAATCTAAAAAATCTTACTTGACCTGCAGGTCGAGTGAGTAGACTTTTCTACTCGACCTAACAGCAATGCACTCGACCCACAAATTGATCGCATAATGGACTTTTTTCAAAACAATTGTAGCGCCAACAACCCAGGAAAACATTGGCCAACCAAATTAACGGCAAATTTGATTAAGTTATCACCCATTTAATTAAGCGGTCACACAATCTGCACAATCCGCACCTTAGAGGTGATGGTGACACTTTCTTGCGAGCAAAATCAAGCAATGAAGGGGAGGAAACATACAGATATTCTTATGCAGCAGCTCGAGATTGCATTTTCAAGGGCACAGTTTAGGACTTGCTTGGCAGTGCAACTGTCATTTGACCTTACTACACCAATGTCATTCTATTATACAATTCTTTGCTTCCACAAATGCATATAATTCAATTTCCCATGCTATTTGCACTTAACGCTTTACATTACCACATTCTTGTAAAGTCACTTAGTCAGATCTACTGGCATTACAGTGCTGGTGTATTAGTAAATCAAATCAGATTTATACTAAACAGAAAATAAAACTTTACGTCGCCCAAAGTTTTCAGCAGTCACTTAGTTAATATAACTGTAACAGACCTAAGTGACCAAGGAGACTGATTGAGAACATGTACAGAGAAGACTGACTGAGATGGAATGCAAATGGCAGGCGTCATATATACTGCTAGAAGACAGACACTGACTAGTTATGTTAATTTGGAAAAATTACCATGCTAGAGAGGCTCACTAAATGAGATGCCAAACAACTGCTATAAAAAGGCACGTATAGTAGCAAACATGAGGTCTCTAACTCTCCATTGAGGTTTGTTGATACCTAGGCCTAGATGTATCATCGTTCCTATTTGCGATTTCTTAATAGCGATTTTTACCGAATCGCTATTAAGAAATCGCAAAATGGGATGTATGTTTTAAATCGCTATTTTTTTGCGATTCCTTATTATTCCTAATTTGCGAATTCGCACGTTGCGAATTCGCAAATAAGGAATAATTTCCCATTCATTCCTATGGGCCAGGAGGCCCATAGGAATGATTGCGAAATAATTCTCAAATTGCGAATTCGCTATTTGCTAATCGCAATTTGAGAATTATTGCAAGGGTGCAGGGGTGTCTCATGGACACCCTGCTGCACCCCTGAAACTTACATGTGTGTGCATATGGCGAACATACATGCCCTATGGGCATGTATGTGTGTCACATGCCACCCTCAAAATTGCCACATTTTGGTTTTTGAAAGGATTTCGCAAATTAACACGAACCTCAAGTTCGTGTTAATTTGCGATTCCTTAACCTGAATTCGCAAACTAAAAAAGCTTCATACATGGCATTTAAGGAATCGCAAAATTGCGATTCCTTAAATGCTTAAGCAAAATAAGGAATCGCAATTTTTTGCGATTCCTTATTTTGCTAATTTCACATACATCCCAAAAGATGCAAAATGTCAGTTTGCGATTCGTTAAGGCCGAAATTCTGCGAATTTCGGCCTTAACGAATCGCAAACTGCTTGATACATCTAGGCCCTAGGCACGTTAGTCCTAAAGCAGGGAAATACTTAAAATTTAAAAAGATTTTATTGAGACAGACCTTACCATGTTGTTTTCAAAACCACCTCTATTTGTATACAGGAGAATTAAAAAAAGAAACACATCAGTAAAAAAAATAAAGCGTCAAAAGGGACAGAAACTCAGCCCCAGATCGGCCAGCAAGTACTGTAGGTGGCCTAATCTGTCTCTGAAAGAGAGAAAACCGAAGATAAATCCATGTATAAGACAATGTGCAGATTTTCGGGTGTGGTAATAACAGTAAGATAGGCTGTGCCAGGGGTGGTAGGTAGAGAGTACCGGCACTTCATTTTAGCGACGGGGACTTCTTTTTTGGTCATCAGATTATGACCCAGCACAATGGCAGGAAGGGGAAAGTTGGCAGAATAGAAAGATAGTTAGAAGGTGACAAAGAGAAAACACGGACGACAAGTATAAAAAACAAGTGAAATCAAGTGAAAGGAAATGAGGGGGTTAGGGCCCAGCCCTGTAACGGCTCCCCCCATAACAGCGGTACAGAGACCATCGGTAAACATTCAGAGACCATCGGTGTGAAAGAGAGTGGAATCGTACCAGCTAGCCTTGCTACCAGGTAACTGCCATCCAACTGTGCAGGAGCAAGCAGGTGCCCGAGATTCATTTAGAGCAACTTTACTTAAAGTTATGAAGGTATTAAAGGGCTGCATTTGTCCGAGAGAGCACTGGATAAATCTCGCTTGTTTGGGCTGCTAGGCTCATCCAGGTTCTACAATGGGGAGTCATACCAATGTTCAAAACTCACAACCCATTAAAAATTCTTCACATGAAGTACCTCATTATGCTCAAGGACCAATAAAATACACTCGGAACATAACGTGGCAGGAAAAGGCAAGCTGCTACAAAAGTGGACGCAGAGGCTGAACGATAACAAATGCTCTAATTAAGGAATAAAGATGCCGCGCTCCACAACAAGATAAACAGGCAGGATAATACCACTCTCTGCACCGCTCCCTTAGTGATCGCTGTTATACAAATGTTCCGGACTAATTTGATTGGCAGCGCCGAGGTTCTTTCAGCGCCGAATCTCTTCTGACTGCTATTTAAAAACACAAGCGGTAGCTCTGGTCATTGCCCATATAAATCAGCCACCGTCGTGGGGGTGGAGGGAGGGAGCCGGAGCAAGGGTGACTGACATGTACACAAAGCGTGGCGGTAGCTCTGAACACATTTGCACACATGATATAAATCAGCCATCGTCATGGGGGTGGAGGGAGGGAGCCAGAGCTAGGCCTAAAGACAGCCACATTTCCTTTGCGGACTACATGACAAATTAGCAGGGAAGAAGAAAATGAGCTTGCTGCCTAGATGCTGTGATATGTCTACTATAGGTACCAAGCGACTGGGCGCTAGATGTTAAAAATGCCCATTAAATGTTACATTCACACACCATTGAAAACCACGATGTTTGTAAGAATACGGTCATAATAAGACGGAAAACATTGTGTCTGTTGTATGGACTAGCTAATCATAGGTATGCATGTGGCTCACTTGAGCGTGTTGTGTAAAATATTTTTAATGCCAACACAAGTATTCAGTGAGGTAGCAGTTCAGGCGTGCTCTGCTTCGTGACGGTGTTTTACATGTTGTCTAATGCGTGCATCACAGCACTGCATGGCAATTCAGAATCTTTTCAGGTCATGTAGCAAATGGAATTAGGCAGAACATATCAGGAATGGCAAAGGACAACGTGGCATGACACAGCACAACGTAACTAAACATGCCATACGATAAAATGGCATGACACAGCTTAACAAATTAATGCATAACACAACATGCCGTGACGCCGTCTAACAGGGCGCACACAGAGGGAAGGATCTTAAGCGTGCCTCTCTGCGCTAGGTTGTAATGCATTCCCCGCGCTGCCTCTCCACTCTGGGTCACGTGCAATGAAGTTCAGGCACACTGTAGTGCCCCCTCCCTGATAATCCTCCCGCGTAACCTTGCTCCATCGACAACTTAACTCCCCATTACCCTGGCTCTGTGGGGGTTATCAAACCATTCATAACTCCAGCCCTTCGCTGCTCTTATTTATCCAATTAATCGTGCACTCAGGTTATTAAATCATGCATGGTGAGCCCCGTCACGCACGCAGGCCGCACTCGCAATATCACTACAAAATGTAAATGTGTGCAGGGCTGTGCGATGCGTGCACTAAATACAGATTAGCGCTGCCGGCAGCTCCAGTAGCGAGAAATCACCCCATCTGCAACGTCCCCGCTGCCGGGGCACCAACAAAATAGAAGCCGCCACGGGTGTGCTTGTTGGTGTTATCACGTCAGGAGCCGGAAATGGTTCTTACTGCAAACACACAATCACCTTTGTAGGGTGACAAATATACACAAAGCAAGGATACTCCACTCAGCAGATCGGATCAGTCAGCTCAGCCTCGTTTGACGAAAGGATGTAAACGCAAGTTGTCGAAACTGACTCACCTCTGCAGGCCAAATCGCCCTGCACTCTGTCCCGAGCCCCGACTCCACCGAGGAGAGCACGTGCGGTGGCGTGCTACGTCACTGCTGCACTTTAAGCAGCACAGCGCGGGGGCAGGCCAGGGCTGTCATTGGTAGCGCTTTCGCGCGCTACAAGATTGACAGCCCTGTCCCCAAAACAATAGGCAGTGCATGCATGATGCCCCCTAAAGCCTTTCACCGCGCACCGCACCACCTGCACTCCACCTATCGTGCGTGCGTGCATGCATGAACATGCTGCCCCCTAAAGCCTTTCATCGCGCACCGCACCGCAATGCTGCCACCTAGAGCCTTCCACATGCTACTGCACCTACCAGATAGCACTTGCCAGGCCGGTCAAGTAGGCCTTGAAACTGACTCGACCTGCACAAAATTCACTCGTATTTGCGAGCGGGCGAGTACATTTGTCGAGCCCTGATACTTACAGTCATTAAGTGCTGAAAATTGATTCCCCCAAACCTGCACTGGCTACTTGCTCTACAGTAAAGAATGGGTGATTTACGGCCCTCCAAAACATAGTACTGTCCCTCAGGGTGCCGGCTGTCGACAGATTCCCCCACTGTTCATTCTTTAGATCACTCCTTCTGTCCCTTAGTGCCTTTCTAAAAGAAGCCCTGAGCACTTTTACCATGTTCTGTCTCTGGATGTTTTTTTTTACTCATCTAGGAGCTCCTTACATGCCCCCATATAGTTCTTATCAAACCATCTGCAAGGTAGTGAAGACCCCACTGCCCCAGGTTTCGTAAGAGCTGATTTAATATGCCCACATAACTTGTCAAATGCCTTTAAGATACTATCCTCAAAGCCTTCTTCACCCAAACAGATTTGGAAATCAGATTAACAGGTAGACCAACTCAGCATTAAAAGCCTCAGGAATGAACGTATCCCGTTTTAGTCTGCGTCCCTGATCTTTAAAGATATCTTGACCTTTAAGAAAGGAACATGCATCTAACTGCTTTTTGTCCAATCGAAAGGTAGCAGAAAGGGGTTTATGATCACTGTGGATTTCCCATTTCACAGAAAAACTGATGAAAGGAAAATAAACCAGCTGAAACAAAAATATAATCAATGACAGCCCCTACCCCAGCACCTTCAAAGGTCAGTACACCATCACCCAAATTAGTTGTCTTTTTTTTACTGAGCAGGTTAAGCAAATTCTAGTCTAAGAGCAAATTATTTATCACACCCCCCTGTAGATTATATTTAAGATGGACTTTGGTACCCAAATGGTCAGGCTGGTCATACAAATAATAGTCCCTGCAGGGGTGAAGCTTAAAATATCCTGTTATTATTAATGCTCTACATTATGGAGGGCATGAGTTAATTTTTTTTAGAATTGGCCAAGGTCCATCTGTAAATAGCATTATATGCGCTAACACATAAGATCCTATGTTTATTTTCAAAGGATAGAAGGACACCGAGAAAAAAGGGTGAATTGGCTATAACCACTTACATTTTACAGTTCAAATCAAATTTAATTAATGTTGCTAATCCCCCTCTAAGGCATAGATGCATCAAGTTAAAATCTGCTCGCAAAGGGGCAGATTCTCAGAATCTGCCCCTTTGCGACCGGTATTTTTGCATTTGGGATGCATCATCCCAAATGCAAAAATCGCAAATTAAGAAATCGCAAAAATTGCGATCACTTGAATTTAAGGAATCTCAAATTGAGATTCCTTAAATGCAATGCAGAAAACGTAAAAAAAAATAGCGATTTGGCTAATAGGGCTCGTAAATTACCATGAAGTTGAACTTCATGGTAATCTGCAAAAACTTTGAAAAATGCACTAAAGTGCATTTTTCAAAGTTTCATGTGTGCACAGATCACTTTCAGGGGTGCAACAGGGTGTCCTTTGGACACACCTTCACCCTTGGAATCGCATTCTCAATTTGCGATTCGCTAATTGCGATTCGCAAATTGAGAATGTCTTGCCATTCTTTCCAATGGGCCTCTAGGCCCATAGGAATTAATGAGGAGGTATTCCTTAATTGCGAGTCGCAATTAAGGAATTTTAAGAAATTGCTATATTTTTAGTGATTTCTTCATGCATTGCATTTTGCTATTCTTTAATAGCGAATCGTTATTTTTCTCTATTAAGGAATAGCAAAATGGGTTCTTGATGCATCCGGGGGCTAGTCTCCTGCTGGAGGATGGAGTAGCATTCGTGATGAAGGTAGCATAATCATTTCAATATAAACTTCCTAATGTGTGCCACATCTCCAGAAGGATAATAATATAATAGGAGTTAGGCATCTTAATCCATTCAGCATCTCCACATTTCCCTTGCACACCCACACTATCGCAGCTTAGTACTTGAAGCATCATAAAAGAGGTGATAACTCTTGTGGAACACTTATTCACAACGTCAGATCCCAGTCAAGCTTAGTTGTTAAGCCAACACCGTAGTTCCTAACAATTACTCATGACTATATTAGATCTCTGCCTCTGAAGATTGTTGCAATCAAATTCCCTACTTTGTCCCTGATGCGGCCCCCTCGGCTGACTCACCTCCAAATTTGTTGGCTTATAGAAATATACCAATGGGAGCACTGTAATTCTACTAGAAATAGCTGAACTGGTCATTAGATAGTTCAAATCGAGGCCCGCCCTATGAGCATTGAAAACGTTAACAACAATACAATCCCCTTCATAAATTTTGGGGGCATTGCTTGAGTTTTATGGGTAGAGGTACCCTTTTTAAATTTTAGCCTAGCCCCACCTTCCCTTCCTACACCACCGATTTGATTTAAAATTGTGGCCTGCTCCTGTGAATGATAAGAAATAGCTTTGTCCTGCAGTTTCTGTGTTTCTGAATAAGACTGGCTGTGGGGAGAATCCTGTGAATTACCTTCCAAGATGACTCTGGAGCTCTTGAGGTACTATTCTCTGCTTCCATTCTCAAATATGTCTCCTTGCAAGTTTGTGTTAATTGTTCTTCTACACCGGAGATCTCTTCAGTAAGTGCACCCAATGCATTATTTAAAAAGCATAATATTGTATTGTCAGTTCTAGGTTGCTTATCAGCCGCATTTAACGTCGCCACCTGTCTCTTACCCATTATGTAAATAGGAAATTGAAATGAAAAGAATTTCAAAATTAGGCAGAACATACAGTGCTCAGAACTGTGGGTTTCACAGTTTGCAATGAGCCAGAAGACAAGATAGACAATTTCATCAGTCAGTGCGTACTTTAGATAAGTCCACAAAAGGAATGACCCAACCACATCTTTAAAAAATCACACAGCTTATGACACTAATGAAGGCAGCAAATTGCATACAATGTTTCCTCTCTTCACCAACAAGAGGGATTAACTAGGGGCATATACCCACCCCAGCTGTACACAGAGTATGACATACACAACAGCTTCAGTGCCCAGACCACGCACCCAACCACCAAACCAACGCCCCCCACCACCACCATCTGCACCTGGACCCCCTTCAGCAGTGAAGACACCACCCACGTGATGAACACCATCCACTCCGGCTCCCCAGCCGACCCCTGTCCACACCACATCTTTAACAAAGCCGACTCCATCATCGCACCCCAACTCCGGAACATCATTAACAACTCCTTTGCATCTGCCACCTTTCCAGAGAGCTGGAAGCATGCAGAAATCAGCGCCCTCCTGAAGAAACCCAACGCGGACCCCATGGACCTCAAGTAATTCCGCCCCATCTTGCTCCTCCTTTTCCCCTCTAAAGTCATTGAGAAGATCGTCAGCAAACAGCTGACCGCCTTCCTCGAGACAAACGGCTCCCTCGATCCATCGCAGTCCGGCTTATGAGCTAATCACAGCACCGAGACCGCCCTCATCGCAGCCTCCGGCGACATCAGGTCTCTGCTCGACAACAGGAAAACTGCTGCCCTCATCCTCCTCGACCTATCGGCCGCATTCGACACAGTCTGCCACCTCACACTAACAACCCGCCTCCACCACGCCGGGGTCCAAGGAAATGCTCTGGAATGGATCACCTCCTTACTCTCCGACAGAACTCAGAGAGTCCACCTCCCTCTGTTCCGCTCAGCGGCCACCAAGATCATCTGCGGCGTTCCTCAAGGCTCCTCGCTCAGCCCCACCCTCTTCAACGTCTACATGAGCCCCCTCGCAGCCATCGCACGCCAACACAATCTAAACATCATATCCTACGTTGACGATACCCTGCTGATCCTCTCCCTCACCAACGACCCCGCCACCACCAGAGCCAGCCTCCAGGAAGGAATGAGAGACGTCACGGAATGGATGATGCTCAGCCGTCTGAAGCTAAACTCAGACAAGACGGATATCCTCCTCCTTGGACCATACCCCTCCACCTGGGACAACTCCTGGTGGCCCCCTGCACTGGGCACCACCCCCATTCCCACGGACCACGCACGCAACCTGGGTTTAATCCTGGACTCCTCCCTCACGATGACCAAGCAAGTCAACGTATTAACTATGCGGTGAGGCTAAACAAAGTATGTATCTTTTTTAAGCAGGTCCCTCTCCCCTGGCTACCTGCCAATGTTTTTTTTTTTGATCAAATATATTTTTATTGAGTTCCACAAAGCAATAACGTACATACAGCAGATGGAGAAACAAAAGGCTACGGTGAGGCACCCTTCCCCGACCCTGCTGATTACCCCACTATGCTTCCGGTAAGTGAGGTGAGTCCGGGTGCCCAAGTATGTTCGCTTAGTGGGGGTTGCGCCCCCGATGGTCACTTGAACTCTTTTCCAAAAAACATACTACCAACCCCCCAAGAAGACCCACCCCCCCAACGACCCAAACTGTGCCCTACTCCCCCTCATCCACCCCCCATCCCCCCAACCTCCCCCCTCCCGCCCGGTGTGTTCCTAGTAGCGCTTAAAGGTGGTTGTTCGGGGTACAGGCTAGACTTTGTGTTCCGCTCTGGCCGTATTATCCCTGAACCCCTCCGCCAGTCTCAGGACCCTGAGATACTTCGGGCATGTAAGCTCCGTAAATTCTTGGGAAAGGAGAGAGATGAGTGGCTGCCAAGTTTCTCTGAAGGCGTCGGATGACTGAGTTAGCGAGGCCTGTATCCGCTCCATCCCCATGATGTACCATAACCTGTGCAACCATCCCGCGTGTGTGGGATGCCTAGTGGACCCCCATAGGGACAGGATATGCTGAGTGGCTGCCCCCATCGCCAATCCCATCTGTTTTCCCCGCAGTGACTTGAGTGGGAACGTCAGGCTGTTCGGCAGTCCAAGGACGGCATAGGCCGGGAATCTTGGAATGTCGGTGTCGAAGTGAGTATCTATGTCCTTGAGTACTGCCTCCCAATAGTCCCGTACCGCGGTGCATTCCCATAGAATGTGTAGCATAGTCCCCGTGTGCCTGCACCCTCTCCAACATTTAGGGTCTCTGCTCGGTTTCCCCTGGTGTAGGCGTTCCGGGGTCAGGTGCCAGTAGTAGGCAATCTTGACTGCTGCCTCCCTGCTAGCGGTATTCCTGGCCGTGTGGTGAGCTCGGTAGTATACCTCCCGCCATTCTTTTGCAGAAAGAGTGCGCCCCAGTTCCCGCTCCCAACGCTTCTGTCCAGCAGATTTCTCCGTAGGGAGGGGCTGGGATAGCATCTGATATAATTCAGTGATGGACCTCGTGTCCGACGTTTTGGTCATGATCCATCGCTCATATGGGGTAAGGGGGCGGCCCGCCAGAGGCGCCACGTCAGCGTGCAGCAACCAGTGCCTAAGCTGAAAGTACTGATAGCGGAGTGGCTTATCCAGTGTGTAGTTCGCTGTCACTACGTCCCAGGTCATGAAGCCCTCCGTGTCGAATAGGTGGCCTGCAGAGCGGCATTCCGAGTGTCGCCATTGAGGGAATGAGCTCGGGGATCTGCCGGGGGGGAACGCCGGATTGTCCAGCAGAGGTGTCATGGGGGAGGGGAAGGTCGTCAGGCCTCTCGGGACTGCGTTGCATCCCACACTTGCAGAAGAGTCCTGGTGATAGGGGATCTCTTGAGGTACGGCGGTCTGTCCGGACGCGCCAGGAAGGGAACCTTCCAGAGGGGCAAGCCCGCCATGGCCCTGTCCTGGAACAACCAGTGCTTCTCCGAAGTTGGCCGGGACCACTCCAAGAGGAATCGGAGTTGAGCCGCCTGGAAGTAACGCCTCAGGTCCGGAACCCCCAAACCCCCCTCCGCTGTAGTCCTCGTGGCCAGGTCGCGCCGCAGCCTGGACCTTTTATTCGCCCAAACATAGTGGTGCAGGGCGTCCTGCAGCTTCTTCAGCATCCCCAGTGGGGGGGTGACCGGTATGGTCTGGAACACGTAGAGGATCTTGGGGAGCAGGGACATTTTAATGGCCGCCACTCGACCGAGCCACGAAAGTGGCTGTTGCCTCCACCTCGCGATGTCTCCCTGAACGCGCGACAGCAGCTTGGTGTAATTAAGGTCGACCGTTTGGACAGTCGCCGGTGTCACGTCTATCCCCAGGTACTGCACAGTGGTGCTGACCTCAAGCCCCCCTATGTGCAGCGATGCCCTATTAGCCGGTCGAGTGTTGCTACCCAGTGGCAGGACGACGGACTTCTGGACGTTCATTTTGAAGCCTGACACAGCTCCGAACGCGGTCATTTCCGACAGGAAGGCCGGCAATGAGACCCGTGGGTTATCCACCGCCACCAGAATGTCGTCTGCGTAGAGGCTAATGGTTTGCTCCACGCCCCCGAACTTAATCCCGGTTATGGTTTTATTGTCCCGAACACGCTGGGCAAACGGTTCGATGTAGAGGGCGAAGAGTAGCGGCGAGAGGGGGCAACCCTGTCGCGTGCCTCTCTGGATGTCGAACGGCTTGGAGCTAACCCCGTTGACCTTGATGGTCGCTTTCGGGGATGTATAGCATCCCGCCACCCATGAGCGGAAGCGTGGGCCCACGCCGAACTTAACCAGCGTCTGTTCCAGGAACTTCCAGTCCACCCTATCGAACGCCTTCTCGGCGTCCACCGATAGCAGTGCTGCGTCTGAGGCATTTGCGTGAGCTTTATCTATGACATGCATAATGCGCTTTGTGTTATCTGCGCATTGCCGGGAGGGAACGAAGCCCGCCTGGTCAGGGTCGATAATGCCGGGAAGACATGGGCCCAGTCGGGATGCCAGAATGCCCGTAAAGAGCTTAAGGTCCACGTTGAGGAGCGAGATCGGCCTGTACGCAGCGCAGCGCGAGGGGTCTTTGCCCGGCTTTGGAAGGACTACGACTTCCGCCTCCAACATCTCCCTTGGGATGGAGCCCTGGCCCTCGAACGAGTTGAACAATTTTGTGAGGACCGGTGCCAGGAGGGGGCAAAAGGTTTTGTAAAAACCCGCGGAGAAGCCGTCCGGGCCCGGAGCTTTCAAGGGTTTGAGGCGGGCGATGGCCGCTATGACCTCCTCCAGGCGGAAAGGGGCGTCTAACGCTGCGGAATTCACGTCGTTAAGAGCAGTGACCTCCATAGTCTCCAAGTAGGTCCTACCCGCTTCCTCCCCTACCGTCCGATCGGCGGCATACAGCTGTTCGTAAAAGGTTCGGAATGCCTCCGCTATGTGGCCGTCCTCCCGGACCTCGCCGCCATCGTCTCCGCGTATCACCGGGATCTGGGGAGCGGACGGTCTTGGCCTTGAGTTTGCTAGCCAGCAAGCGGCCTGTTTTGTCTCCCCCCACGTAGTACGTATGGCGGAGACGGAGCGCCGCGTATTCCGCCCTGTCGAGGTCTAAGCTCGCCAGTTGTGCCCTGACCGCTTTCAGCTTGCGCCAAATCCGGGGGGCTCCCGTCCGGCTGTGAACCCGTTCTAGGTCTAGCACTTGCGTCTCCAGGTCCCGCCTCCGATCTTTCCGCTCTTTATTTTCTGCAGCGGCGATTGCCATGATTTCGCCCCTAACGACCGCCTTGAGTGCCCCCCACAATGTCGCATGGGTCACCTCGCCCGTGTCGTTGTGATCCAAGTAGGCGGTAATGCTTTGGGACAGTTGCTGCACCACTCCTTTGCGGGATAGTAAACTTTCCCTTAGGCGCCATTTACCCCTAAGTGGAGGAGTACACGGGACAGTCAGTCGGAGGACCACCACGTCGTGATCTGAGAGTGCCGCAGGTGTGATGTCAATGTCCTGTACCAAGGGGGTTATATCCGCCGAACCCAGGAAGTGGTCTATTCTAGCATATGTGTGGTGCACATGAGAATAAAAGGTGTATCCCGGGGCAGTAAGATGTTTGTCCCGCCAAATGTCAGTCAGTCCCCTGTCCGCCAGCCACTGCTTCCCGGCCGCCGACAGCGCCCCTGTGTCCCCAAATCTTTTCCCAGACCTGTCCTTCTCGTTGTCCATGACCAGGTTCAAGTCCCCCCCCACCAGTACCAGCCTCATATCGCCCAAGAGTGCTTCAGACAACGCCCCTTTCAAGAAGGCCTCCTGTTTGGTGTTGGGTGCATAAATGGAGCCTACCGTGAAGGAAGAAGTACCTACATGTATCGTGTGCGCTAGGAGCCTGCCCCTGATTTCTGCCACCTTACTCCCCACCCGTCCTTTGAAGTGTCTGGCCACTAATATAGCTACGCCTGCCTTCTTCTCGGTGGTCGTGGAGTAGAATTGGTGGGGGAAGGCCCTCGCTTTCATGCGGTGCCAGTCTCTCGCCAACAGATGCGTTTCCTGCAACAGACATATTTCGGCCCCAGAGCGCTCAAGGAAGGAGATGACTGCCCTTCGTTTGATGGGATTGTTGAGTCCCTTAACATTAAGGGAGAGGATACTTATACTGTCAGCAGCCATGAGTGTGCGCGCATCCCGTCAGCATGACAACAACCCCCAGCCAGCCCGACCCCAGGAACCAGATGCTAATCCAGAGTGAACACACCGAGCACCCCCCCATCCCCTTCCCACGCCCCAACAACCCCCCCAAACAACCCCCCCTACCCTTCCCCCCCCAACTGGTGAACATAGTCCCAGGCCAATCATGAGACAGTCTAGGCCTGTGGTAGATGAGTCAATGAGTGGGTGCGTGGCAGTGGCGGCTCATGGCCCCCCCGACCTCCTCCCCCGTCCAGGAGCCAAAACTCAGCTGATGACGACCTTCTCTAGAACCTGCTCAGGAGGCTGTGCCAGTGTCTTTTGATACTTCTTGGATTGCCGCGGCCTGTTCCAGGGCCACCGTGTCCGGATCGGGCTTGAGAGGCTTCTTCCGCTGCCGGTCTCGACGCACCGTCTGCCAACCGTCCCTCGACTTCCCAGGGGAGCCACCCGCCATGTCGTCCTGGGGCGTGTCCTCGTGGGGGATGCCCAGCACCGCACACGTATCTCGCAGGGAACGCAACTGGTGGAGGGCGCCATTCCACTTAAAGACCAGGCGAAATGGGTGACCCCAGGAATACGGTACCTCCTCCTTACGCAGAAAGGTTGTGGCAACCCTGAATGCCCTCTGCTTTTGTAGGGTGGTCGCAGCCAAGTCCTGAAAGAGTTCCACATTGTGGTCCTGGAAGCGGAGGGGCTGCTTGTGACGAGCCTCCCTCAATATGCGCTCCTTCAAGGGGTAGTTCGGCAGAAAGGCCAGGATGTCCGGTGGGGGGCCCTGGGTCCGGCGGGCCGGGCCCACTTGGTGGGCTCTGTCGATACGAACCACAAAGTCAGGTCCTTCCCCCAGCACCATTCGGAAGAGCGCTTGTAGGTATCCAGCCATATCATCTCCTTCCGCCTTGAGTGGCACATTCCGGACTCGAATGTTATTCCGCCTGGAGCGGTTCTCCAGGTCCTCCGTATGGGTCTGAAGGTCCATTTGCTGGTCGTGAAGGCGGACGATCTCCTGCCAAAGGAGCTCTATTTCCTCACTTCTGGCCTGGCCCGAGAGCTCGTTGGCCGCTACTCTCTCCCCCAGTTCGTCTACGTCACGCCTGAGTTCCTTGTACTCCCCTGTCATTTCCTGCCGGAAGGTTTGGATATCTTCTTTCAGGGAGGCGAAGAGGGTTTCCATAAACGCCTTGGTGGCCGGCGTCTCGCCTTCTGGGAGATCTTTCCCCTTGGGGGGGGCATTGGCGCCGGCTTATCCGGGCTTTTGTCAGGCTTGGGGGGTCCCTTGACCAGCATCTCCGAGATGTTGCGGATCCCCTTGCGGTTCGACATGGTGGACCCAACCGCAGGCCTCAGCCCGGCCGATGCTCCAGGTACTTCTGCAGGGGGTCCCTGTGTGCTCCGGCCGTAGGTCAGGAGGTCCGATATCTTGTCCCCAGGGCCTGTCCCCAAGTCCTCTATACTGCTGCTTCTCCCAGCTAGCGATGAAGGGCCTGATGCCCGCTAGGTAACTCTGGACCTCAGTCCGCCTGCTCGGATCTCCACCTCCTAGGGCCTGCCGCCTCCACGGGCCGTCCCAAAGGCGCAGTTGCGCCGCCGCCCCGCATGTGTCTCTGTGGATCGCTAGTAGGAGGGGGGGGAGGAGGGGGCCCAGCCGCGTCCCCTGTTGCTCCCTGGCCTTCCCCTCAACACCGCTCACGTCCTTCCTGTGGATGCCGACTGGCCTCACCGGCCCGCGGCACAGCAGGGCCGCGCACCTGCCACCGGGCCCACGCCGGGGCCTCTCTCAGCACCGAGGGCCGGCGGGCCCGGCACCTCGCTGTCCGTAGGGTCGCAGTCGGATGCTGCTGGATTGCGCTCCTCGGCCCCCACAGGCACCGCCGGGTCCTTCACCGGCTCCTGCCCTGTGCTGCGTGGGGTCTCGTCTCGCCTCTCGGCAGCTGCGCTTGTCCCCTTGAATCGGCGCGCCCCGCGTAGGCCACTGCACACGCGATCGGTCTCATGGCCCTCTTTTGACCGCCCGGGCCTCCACCACTCATGGCCCTACGCCTCCACCAGTTGTCCCGGGGGCTCAGTCGCGCTCAGGTTCGGGGTCTCTAGTGTCTCCGGGCTCTGGCGCCCACCACATGCGGGTCCGCTGTCGGCCTGTGCCTCCGCTCCTGCTCCGTGACGCTGTTCTCGCTGGGGGGGGGGTGGGGGGGCCCCCAGCCGCACCACCGCTACCCCCGGGCTGCCCACCGTTCTCCCTTCTCCTGCACACTCGGGCCTCGTGACCTCTCGCCGCCTCGCGGTGGGGGGGGGGGGGACGACCTCTCTCCCTACCTCCGGTGCTGTGGTCACTCGTGCTCCCGGGCCTCGCTCCCCGCTGCAGCCGGCCAGGTGTGCGCTCCGGCCGCGCCCTCCGCAACTAGGCCCACGCCGGGGCCTTGCGTAGATCTGAGGGGTCGGCGGGTCCGGTGCTGCTCACTCCCCGTCTGTCCGCCGGGCTCCCTGCCTGGTGCGGCGCTTTCCGGCCCCCGCGGGTGTCACCGGGGGTCACGGTTGATCCTCCCCCGTGCCTGCTTTGCTACAGTGCGGCTTCGCTGGGCCTCCAGGCGCCCGGGTCTGGGTCGGGGATGTTCGCGCCTTCCGGCGGCGGCCGTGTATCACCGCTCCTCGGCGCCTCCCTCCGTTCCGAGGCCTCGCCAGCGGCTCCCCGGCCACTGAGGACTACCAGGTGTCCGTCCGCTTGCTTTGGCCGGCTCGGTCAGGGCTAAGGTCCGCTAATATCTCTGGTGGGGGATCGGGTCTGAGGAGCCTCCGCGGATCACGTCCTACCAGGCCGCCATCTTGGCCACGCCCCCCCATGCCAATGTTTTAAACTTAAAACCGACGAGGTATTCTTTTCTAAAACGAACAAAGTCTCCGTATGAATGTGCGAGTGATAATCCAACACCGCTGATTTTACCGCCTAGTTACCCGGTCACAACTTTGATAGCGTACACTTATCGCAAACCACCGGGGTACTGAACGCAACTAATCATTGTCTGTTAACAGTATTGTACAAATGCACATGCCTATGCATTTCCCCCAGCCGTGCGCATTCATAACTATTGCTATAAACAGACACAATGCCAATGTGAGTGATATTACCCCGCACTTGACAGTAGCACGGGTAACCGCAATAACAGATTATAAATATGATGACATAAAACACGATAGATAGTACGTGACCGGACCACAGCTAAAGGTTGCAAATAACGCACACAGTGAACAGTGAGAGATATTTTGCCATAAGAAGGGGGTGATATTTGCCTTACTAAGAATATCCATTTTCTAGTGTGTTTATATGTATGTTTATTTTCTTCCGCTGATACAGCTGCTATCAAGAGACTTACCATAACGAGCAATTCTCTTTGTGTGTTGTTTATGTTTCCCCTATCTTTCTTACTTGCAGGTACTGCTAGACCTTTATACAGATCAGGAACAATACCTAGACCTACCCTGGCAAATGAACAGGCTCATTCACAATTATCTAATTTTCACTAGCTTTTAGGTCCTGAAGAAAGCTTACATGACCCACCCCTGGGCAGACCAAGGCTGAAACATGTCAACCTTTTTACGGACATAAAATAGTGCGGAATCCCCCTAACAATCCTTCCAACGCATGACGATATATTTTAATTAGCCTGACACCAAGACCCAATAAAATCAAACTTGCCTTGGTTATCCAGGCTTTTTAGCAAGAATACCTTTTTCTTATTTTTCTTTAATGCATCAATCCTGTTCTTCATCACTAAATCACTACTGTACTAACCAGTGGTTCACCTCCGGGTGGAGGAAGCGCACCAATTGACCCTATCATGATGCTATCACGTATCTAGAATTCTAAGAAGGGCGGAGAACCACGATATACCGCCATTCGAGCCTGAGTACGTGAATGAGGGTTTTTTATCGGCACAGGAACAAAATTTAAGAAACCCTAGTTACTCAGGACAAGTGATCCTTTCCAATTCTGATATTTTGCTATTAACCAAGGAAGCTGAAGGGAGAGCGAACCTTCCTTCTCCCCACGTTTGATCTAACCTAGTACAAGCAGCGCACAGCTGTGGGAGCTGATTTTCACATAGAACCCTCTTTTCTCTAAGATAAGCCCCCCCAAATTGGGCAGAGGTAATGGCGAAAAACTTTGGCCTTAGCTACACAACGGAAGAAATCAATGGAATTCCGGCATTACCATCCCTATTACAAGACAAAGATCTCTCACAGACCCTAGTTCAAAAAACAGACTGGGACGAACTCACAGAAATCAAAGGAGAACAGGTGCGAACACTCGTCTATGGTATTATAATGACGGAGTATTTATGAGTAAATAGGGCGCCCAAAGGCCTTTGGGTAAGTAACACACCTCACATTTTTCTTCATGACCTACCTTTCAGAAAAGACTGGTCGGCAATATCATGGAAGTGCACCAGAGACTACTTAGTACTAATCATAAAAACTGCAACAAGATTGTCAGATGAACTAACATTCAAGATACAAGTGTGTGAAGCAAAGCTAAAAAATATGGTTTATATCACAGTATATAAAAAGAAACTTGAAGAAATAAACTGTGAAATGAATGAAACAAAGGAATATTTGACACAAAACAAAATACAAAAACTTGGCAAGGATCTAAAAAAGTTCACGATGGAACGGATGCACCCTTACAGTTCAGATGACCACAAAGCACCAGAGAGAACGTCGGAAAACAATTCAAGTGCAGGAACTTCTACAGATGGCTCAGACTGGAGCAGTGAAGACTCTTACAATCCAAAAAGGAATAAAGGCTCAAACAGACGTCCGAATCGCCGTAGACCATACATGTGCCAAACACCGTACCATGGGAATCATGGAACTGCATTCCAGCCTTTCAATCCAAATTTCCAGGGGTTCATGAACCCCTATTTCCGCAGCCCACCACCTATGGGACCGCCCATGGCACCACAGATGGGACCAGAATACACACCAAGTATTCCTTTTTTAGAGAGAGGCCGTCCCAACCAGAAAACAAGACGCAAGGGAGTAACCTGGACAGAACAAGGGCCCCAAGTGCACACCTGGAGCATGAACAGGAGCAAAGCAATCACGAGCACAGCAGCCTCATCGTCAACTTGACAGACTACACTCTGACGGAAGAACAAATCAACATCCTCAACAAAGGGCTAGGCTTCGTCCCTACCCCCCCTCTAGACACATTCAAACTACAATGTGAAATGGCGGAATTTTGCCGGATATTAAAACTCAAGGCCTTCTTCAATCACCAGGAGAAATATACGGGAGATGGAGATACTCCCCTACAACGAAAATTGAAATTTTGCCCCATGAACAGTCAGATACATATCGAAATTCAAACTTTCGAGCAGGCAGTGATGAAAGAGATTGATGACCTTAAGAACCAAACAAGTCAACCTTTCAAGAACATCATAAAAAATGAACAAAAGGCCCTAGATGAACTAAGGACAAATACCAAAATAATAATCAAACCTGCGGACAAAGGCGGTGGAATTGTCCTACTCACAAAAGAAGGATACAACAAACAGTGCATAGAACTACTTGCAGATCAAAAATTCTATAATTAAATAACAACTGACCCAACAGAACATCTACAAAGGACCATTGCAATAATGGTAGAGGAAGCTGAAGTGAACAATTGGATCTCTAAAAATGAGGCAGAATTTCTACATACACCCAAACCAGAGAATAACGTCTTTTTATTCACTTGCAAAGACACACAAACCTCGCAGACCACCACCAGGGAGACCAATTGTCTCAGGGATAGGGTCAGTCCTAGAACCACTATCCCTGTTTGCTGTACAGTACCTGAAACCCTTGGTCCAAAGAACCCCGACGTACCTAAAAGACACCAGGGACTTACTTAATCTCACTGCCCAACAAACCTATTCGGAGGAGACAATGTTACCTGTAGGGCTCGATGTTGAGAGCCTCTACACTAGTCTCCCTCAAAGGAAGACTGGAGATTCTTGAGAAAGTTCTATTCAATATCCAATGGGAAAATAAAACACTGAGACATTTCGTCTTGGAATGTTGCAAACTTGCCCTTACCGAGAACAATTTTGAATACAATAATACAATGTGTCAACAGTGCCATGGTGCATCTATGGGCAGTACATTTGTCCCAAGTGTGGCTGGACTTTATGTGAGCGAATTTTGAGGAGACCCATGTACAAACTGCAACCAACTCTTACTACAACAAGATCCTGTTTTGGAAACGCTACATCGACGATATCGTCATGATTTGGGAAGGCGACATGACAAGCCTGGAAGAATTCCACAAATGGTTAAATACCAGAGATGAATGGTTAAAATTCACCTATACAGCGGATAAGAAAACCCTAGACTTTCTACACATCACCATCTATGCGGACAGAGATACCCTACAAACAAGAACCTTCTTTAAGCCGACTGCCAAGAACAGCTTGCTCCCCTATAAAAGCTTCCATCCTCGCCCGTTGAGGGAGAATCTCCCTACAGTCAATTCTTGTGCCTTAGGCGCAATTGTAGTAACATACATGATTACAAGAAGCAAGCAGGAGATCTCTGCACATAATTGAAAGCACAAGAATATCCTGACAGGATAATTAACAAATGCAACAAGCAAGCAAGAAATCAGCCCAGGGAGTCTCTTTTGGAAACCACCATGAAAACACCAGAGACCGACACAGTTACCTGCGTTACCACTTATAACGCAGCATCCAACAGTGTGAAAAAGATCGTAAACAAAAACTGGAGGATCATAACTTCAGGAAATCTGACCTGTCCCAAACCTAGATTCACAAACAAAAGGACCCAAAACTTAAGAGACATTCTCGTCAACACCATACTACCACCGACATGGCTAACTGAACCAACCCCACAACTATGGAACCTCCCACCAGTACTGGGCCATTATCCCTTTGGGTCATGCTCAGTCTGTGTACTAACAATCCCAACAAAGACCTTACAACTTCTTCCAAATTTGAAGTGGACAATCAGACACCACACTAATTGCAACACCACCCATGCAATATACATTATCACATGCCCATGCAACTTGAGGAACATTGTGATGATGTGCCGCAAAGTCAAACAAAGGATTGTTGAACACCATAGCAACATCAAATGCCAAAGGAATATTACCAAAATGAGCAATCTTTACATAGAAACCAAGTACAAAACAAGTGACTTACATTCGGTCATCCTGGAAACCCTTGCCACTAAAGACCACAATGCAGAGAGAATCCTTTTTGAGAAAGAACAAAGGTGGGTTCACCGGCGAAAGACCAATATCAACGGCCTCAATGATCAAATTCCCTGGCTAAGTTTAAACCGCTGAACCGATGAACTAAGTGTTAAATCAACTTATTAAGAAATACATGTAGGCGCCTCTTCTCCAGTTAAGTCCCCCCGGGACTTTTGAATTGTGCGTAAACTGGAGGATAAGTAGAAATTCAGGATGACTAGGGAACTTTTAATTAATCTTTCAATATACCTCTTTTCGCTTTTGGAATAAACTCTCACTAACTATTATTAAGGGACATGAATAATGGTACAGAGACAATGTGACTTCTTGCCTCACTTTCAAAACAAATTCATATTATACCATCCAGATGTAAAAAGTTGTTTTCACAATCTAAAACAAACTACTACCGAAATTCCAATCACTGTTCACTACAGAAAGGAAATTGTATAAGCCTTTTTTTACTCTTCAATTATTTTTCATACTTGAGCAGAAAACAGCTCTCTTCCACAATTTTTATACATTAATAATGATCGTATCATAATTTTAAACAGAGTAAGTCACAATTAATATTCATTTTCACGCTACAGCAACTAGAGTAGCAAACAGCTCTCTTCCTAAAATTTAAAAAACATTAACCATGATTGCATCGTGAATATTTTATGATGAATCAACTGTTATTCACAACATCACACAAGTCCCCAGTCTGTCGTCACTTTCCATGAATGCAGAGGAACGTAAAAAACCCCTCGAGAAGGCCCGCCGATCGAATCCGGGTCCAGAGGTAGAGAAAGCGCAAGTGGTGTACGACTGCCAAGGAGGTACCCGCAACACCGGACTCCAACCAAAAACCGTAACGTATTAACTATGCGGCGAGGCTAAACAAAGTATTTTTTCAGTTGCTCCCTCTCCCCTGGCTACCTGATAATGTTTTAAACTTAAAACCGACGAGGTATTCTTTTCTAAAACAAACAAAGTCTCTGTATGAATGTGCGAGTGATAATCCAACACCGCTGATTTTACCGCTTAGTTACCCGGTTACAACTTTGATAGCGTACACTTATCGCTAACCATAGGGGTACTGAACGCAACTAATAATTGTCTGTTCACTGTATAGTACAAATGCACATGCCTATGCATTTCCACCAGCCGCGCGCATTCATAACTATCACTATAAACAGACACCATGCCAATGTGAGTGATATTACCCCGCACTTGACCGTAGCATGGGTAACCGCAATAACAGATTATAAATATGATGAAATAAAACACGATAGATAGTACGCGACCGGACCACAGCTAAAGGTTGCAAATAACGCACACAATAAACAATGAGAGATATTTTGCCATAAGTAGGGGGTGATATTTGCCTTACTAAGAATTGCCATTTTCTAGTGTGTTTATATGTATGTTTATTTTCTTCCGCCGATACAGCTACTATCAAGAGACTTAGCATAACGAGCAATTCTCTTTGTGTGTTGTTTGAGTTTCCCCTATCTTTCTTACTTGCAGGTACTGCTAGACCTTTATACAGGTTAAGAACAATACCTAGACAAACCCTGGCAAATGAACAGGCTCATTCACAATTATCTTATTGTCACTAGCTTTTAGGCCCTGAAGAAAGCCTACTTGACCCCCCTGGACAGACCAAAGCTGAAACATGTCGACCTTTTTACGGACATAAAATAGTGCGGAAGCCCCCTAACAATTCTTCAAACGCACGACGATATATTTTAATTAGCCTAACACCAAGACCCAATAAAATCAAACTTGACTTGGTTATCCAAGCTTTCTAGCAAGAATACCTTTTTCTTATTTTTCTTTAATGCACCAATCCTTTTTTCATCACTAAATCACTACTGTACTAACCAGTGGTTCACCTCCGGGTGGAGGAAGCACACAAATTGACCCTATGATGATGCTATCATGTAGCTAGAATTCTAGGATAGGCGGAGAACCAAGATATACCGCCATTCGAGCCTAAGTACGTGAATGAGGGTTTTATACCGGTACAAGAACGAAATTTAAGAAACCCTGGTTACTCATCACAAGTTATCCTTTCCAATTCTGATATTTTTTTGAATTAAATAAACCATCACCTGCACACAGGGGCGGTTCCTCTTCTAAGGTGGAGGAGTGTCTCCCCACTGCTCTCGGAGCAGTTAAAAAATGAAAAATAAAATGATAATTACATTATTATAATCATTTTATTTTTTGGAGCTGTGGGGCTGGATTAGGTTGGGGCCGGGCTGGTGTTACAGGGGAGGAATGGTGGACATTCTTTAAGCGTGCTTGAGGGTTTGTCCGGCCACCTTGGACTGACCAAACAGTCTGTGCACTATGCATGTTCCCCATCAGGCTGTAATGTACAGCTTGGTGGGGAACATGCACAGGCTCCCAGTCCCCCTCTTAGCGCCGAACCATGGTGCTCAGACCAGTCACAACACTGCATTGCAGCATTGTTATTGACCTAAGGGAGCTTCTGTGCTTCCTCCCACTGGGACTCGCAAGGGAGAGAAGCAACGACAGAAGAGGGACGCCGGGCGTAAAGAGGTTAGTGTTTTTTTAATAGGTTTTTCCCTCCTCACCTTTCCCCTTTGTCCACCTACCCTGTTTCCTGCCAGCTGCCACCACTGTCTGCACATCTTCTTCCTAACCACACCTTTCTTATTACGCTAATTGAATAAACATTCTCAATCAAAATGTTAGCATGTTTATTTGGCTCTAATTGCATGTGATGGTCTATCTAATTCCATACAACTCCTTGCTGTAATAAGTTGAACTCTCATACCTGCTGTTGATCTTTACTATATAAAAATGGTTAATAAATAAATAAATAAATAAATCAGTTATCAGTTAGAGGGAGGTATGGGGCCCAAACTGAGAGATATCTCTGGAATTACCTCCCTTAGGAGAGTCAAACCACCCCTTGGCCCTCATTTCACTTTCCTTTTTACTTAAAAGACTACCAAATTCCTGTTGTGATTCACCACAGAATGTACCCACTGCAAAACAATTTAATGGGCATTTTTATTTGTTATTTTTTTTAGGTGTCAGAAGACCTGTCATTCAGTCGGTAGAGAGAAGAGAAGATAGAAAAAGAAGTTTCACTCCTTCCGTCAAATGTTTACATTCTAGAACTTTAGTTTATTTGTTGGTGATATAAATATGGGCCTCTAATCTTGGAATAGAAATTAGGTAATATTAACCTCCCCTTCAACTTGCAGAGAGGGGAAAGCACCCAAAACTGAATAAATGTACAACATGAATGTTCTTTTCAAAAGTGCAGCTTCGACCAGCTGTGTCCTGTTCAGAAGTGTCAATGCTCTGTGGATAACTGGTGAAGAACCTGGGATGACACATGAAAGCTCATGATCAAGGAATGCAGAGGAGTGAAATCAGTATATCATGCGTCCTACCAAGAGTTTTCCCATTTGAACCAAAATCAACCAAGACACGTTTTTTCAATAAAATGTGACCATTGGTGATGCAAGGGCTCAGTGGGCCCTAATGCAAGAACAAAAAAATGCCTCCTGTGCTCTGGCGAGGTTGTGAAAGATAGCAATATTTGGGGAGCACTAGTCCTCTCATACTTTTGGGCCCCAGTGCATTGGAGGGAGTGAGGTTCATAAGATAATCCTGGAATGAGGATTCCCTGTGGGAGGTGTGAGGAATCTAGCTCTGCACCGATCAGGCCATAGCTCATGTAATGGAGTTCATTGGCGACACCATATGCCAGAAGTGGCTGCTGTGAGCTAAGCTAGAGGAGTGCCGTGGGAGAAACCCACTCTCTGCACCAATTGGACTATTGTCTGTGTGTCAAACTAACTGGGCGACCCCGTATACCAGCAGGGGATGCCGCTGATGGCCCACATACTCTGGCGTGGGGAAACCTATCTTTACACTGACAGGGCTTTAGCCCATGTGCTGAATTAACTGAGTGGCCCCGTATGCCTGGAGTGGTCGCCGTTGTGTGGATTAAAGTTTGTAGTGGGAGGAGCCCATTCCTGCACCAATCGGTCATTTGCCAGTGTGCTGAACTGGCTTGGCCGTCCTATATGCCAGAAGGCAGTGACTTTCAATGTGACGGTAGCGCGACCAGAATGCCGGAGTTGTGACCCCGTATGCCGAGAGATGCCTCCGGAGATGATGAAGCCAAGAGGTCGGGCCGTCACCTGGGAAAGGAAAACGGATGTGACCAAGGTGTTACTCAACCACATTTTGAGGACTGTCCCCGCAGAAGACTGTTCGAGCAAGGAGACCAACCCCCACCCTTCACTGATGGAGAAAGGCCTTAGTGCGTGACCGTTGGAGCCAGAGCACCTCGCCCATCTGACCGCTGCAGGTAGTGTGGCTCAGGGTAGAGAGCCCACAGCTCCCATGTGCTTCCCAGTGTAACCACGCGTGGCCTGGCTTAGCTGATTCAGAACAGGACCATGCTGCAACACCCCAAGGTACTTTGCCGCCATAGAAGGTAGGCCGAGAACTGGGCCTTTGAAACCCAAGGGTCTTACCACCATTGGTGCTGCTAAAGGCTAGACCCAAAATACTGGCCATCAGTAAATGGGGAATAACACTGAACCTGTTACACTAGAGTTGGGAGGACAGGGAGTGGCCTGACAACTAGTCAGGTCCCCTTCAAAGGTCCAGACCCTAAATCCCTTTTTTTGTCTAGAAAACAACTTTAAGATCTCCCCTGAGGGAGCATTGACTAGTCGAGGTATGTGACAAAGTTGAGAGTGAGGTACCAAAGGGGGCCCTTGACCCAGTTGAGAAGGATCCATAGTTGGGTGGGACAGGGATATCATGGGTATAAGGCCTCAACCACCTCGGTTGGGCCCAGTAACTCCTGCGAACTCTGCGGCCCCCGGAATGGGGGACCATATAATCAAGATGGGCGTTAAAATTATCGCCGCTTTAGCCTCAGGAAACTGCCGCTAAAGCGGCGATAATGGACTTGATATTATGCCCTTGAGAATTCCAATAGAAGCCCATGTTCACACCAGAAAATGGGCTTCTATGAGAGTTCACAAGGGCATATTATTAAGCCCATTATTGCCTCTTTAGCAGCAGTTTCCTGCCGCTAAAGCAGCAATAGTTTTAAGGCTGTTTCTTGATAATGTGCTATGGGGTTCTGACACCGGATACGATTGACAAGATCCAACTTGTGGAAACCACACTGTTCCCTTCTGGCCTCTTAAATTAATAACTCTGTGACTGCCTTTTGTAGTGATATTGTTCAATCCAAAAGGAAACTATTGTTCCAAGGGCGTAGTGTGTAATAGTCTACTTGCATTAATTTGGCCGCTCTCTTCCAGCATCGGCAACAGGAAACTACGAAGCCTTACTGGTAGCATGCATCTCCCTTCCTTACAAAGAGAATCGGATTATAAAAATAAAAAGCAGCCAGACTGATATCATATCTGACCTTAGGCTCCCGGGGACCTGCCTTGGATCCTGGTATAATTGGGGTCCTTTTTCGAGGCAGGTGCTTAATAAACTCTGCTGTGTTGTTCAATAAACTGTATTTCGAGTAAATGTGTCGTGAATAAAAATTACAGAAAGGTTTAGGCAAACCACAGGGTAAATCTGAAATGCATATACTACCGCTCCTTTGAGATACACATTTCTTCATGTCTTATTTACAGGAGAAGGAACCTGATCAGGTGGACCATACTAGATTCCATTTGCTGAACTTGGGCTGCTCTAATGACTCAAACTATGTATTCCAACTTCGTTTTTTAGCCTCCAAGCTCAAATTCCTTCAAATGTACAGAGCATTTTCAATGTAGTATTTTATGCATATATACTTTATGACTCGGCTAGTGGTTAATTTCTAAATAGTCACATTCTCTCTCAAAAGCCATTGTGGCCCCAAAAAGGTCAACAAACCCCAGGTTAAGTGCTGCTGCTCTAGAAGAAGGGTTTGTCCCCAGGTTGCTTTTAAACTACTATGCTCTACCCACCAGTGCTCACTATTGTGTCACCGATAAGAATAAAAGACTTTGGGCCAGATGTATATTGAAACTATTTGCGGTTCCCTAATTGTGGATCCTTGCGAATCACAATTAGGAAATTGCAAAACGGCATGTATGAAAGTGTGTTGAACACTTTCTGCATTTTCCGGTGGGTTGCAAATTACCTACCTCATGATTACTAATGAGTTAGGTCGCAATTTGTTTATTGTGAAGCAGTCCGTTTTCATTAAAGGAAAACAGGATGCTTTGCAAAAAGAAAATTTAAAATTTTTCCTTTCATTTTTTAAGATCAGGCAGTGGACCGTGGGACCACTGCCTGCTCTTAGAAAATTCTTTTACAAACCTTCACAAAGGGGAAGGGGTAACATGGGGACTCCTTCCTCTTTGCGAATGGCTTACCCCTAACCTGAAGTGGGTGGTAAAATGTGAATGTTTTGCAACCGCATTCACGGTCACAAAACATTCATACATACTACTGCGATTCGGTATTTGGAAGGGACGCCCTACACACGCCCCTTCCAAATCCCAAATCGCAAACCCATTTTGCCATTTGGTAAAAGGTTACCGATTTGCAAAATATGGTTTGATACATGTAAAAAGCATTTTTTGCATTTGTAAACGGGCGATTCTGTGAATCGGCCCATTTGCGAAAGCAAAATTGGTTGATACATGTGGCCCTTTATTGCCCTATCTAGAACTATTACCTCATTATAAAATATAAAATGCAGAGTTCCTACTGGAATGATACCCGTTAATGCCCCTAGATACATTCCTTTATGCTGTGAAGAAAACAATTTATGAGTTGTGGGTCTTGAGATGGATTCCTAAAGTAAAATGGGCCACATGTATGAATAGTGGAATAGCGATTACCTAATTGCAATTGTCTGTGAATCACAATTAGGTAATCACTATTCCTAATGTATGAAACTCCATGAGTTTCATTTACTGATTCCTAGAGGGTCGCACATCGTTATACATCATTAATATTGATGAGGTAAGTCGCAATATGCGACCCATTTGGAATCGCTAAGATCACGGGGATGGTGGCCTGCTGGAGTCAGCAGACTACCATGTCTGTAATTCATTTTAAATAAAGCAATACTTTTTTTTAAATACAGCCAGTTTTCCTTTTAGGAAAACCAGTTGTATTCAAAAGAAAAAAAAGAAAACTTTTCTTTTCATTTTTTAAGAGCAGGGAGACCAGTGCCTACTCTTAAAAACGTTTTCCTCACCATTCGCAAAGGGGAAGGGGTCCCTTGGGGACTTCTTTTCATTTGCGAATGGGCTATCATCAGATTGAATGTGATGGTAACTGAATGTTTGTGACCAGTATTTGGTCGCAAAACATTCATGCATACGATAAACGATTCTGTATTTTGAAGGAACGCTCTAAACACTGCCCTTCCAAATACCGAATCGCAGACCCATTTTGGTATTCAGTAACAGGTTACCAAATCGCAAAATAGAGGATGGTACATTGGAAAAGCCATATTTTCATTCGCAAATGGGCTCGTTCTGCGAATCGGCCTGTTTGCCAATGCAAAATAGCTTTGTTCATGTGTCCTAATATGTTAAGAGTTTTGGGCCATATGTATGAAGCTAATTAGCATTCGCAAAGGCCGAAATTCTGCGATTTTCGGCCTTTGCGAATGCTAATTACCTAAATGGTATGTATCAAACATTTTTGCATCAAAATAAGGAATAGCAAAATTTGCTATTCCTTATTTTGCGATTGCACTTAAGGAATCGCAAATTTTGCGATTCCTTAAATGCAATGTATCAAAGAAAAAATATGGAAAAAATGCCATTAAGGAATCGCAAATTACCACCAACTTCTAGTTGGTGGTAAGTTGCGAATTATTTTAATAATGCTTTTTTCCAAAAAAGCAAAGGTGCCATTTGACGCCATAGGGCATGTATGTGCGACATATGCCCCCAAATGTCTTTTTCAGGGGTGCAGCAGGGTGTTCTTGAGACACCCCTGCACCCTTGAAAAAATTTCTAATTTGCGATTAGCAAATTGCTAATCGCAAATTGCCCCTTCATTCCTATGGGCCTCCCGGCCCATAGAAATGAATGGGTAATTTGCGATTAGCAATTTGCTAATCGCAAATTAGGAAGGGTAAGGAATCGCTATAAAAAAGCGATTTTGTTCATACATACCATTTTGCATTTCCTAAATAGAGATTCCTTAAAATTCGCTATTTAGGAAATGCAAATTGGTTTGATGATACATATGGCCCTTTGAGTCTTGAGTCAGAGTCGCTGCTTTCTGAAAGCAAGAGTTTGTAATGTAGTCATCAATGCTAAAGTAAACAATACCATCAACTGCGTTTTCAAGAAGCCTTCAAGTTAAGGAAAACCATAAAAAACATGTTTGCACTTCATCCATGATTGCCATCCTGAAGGCCAAACAGTAAACAATGTGGAACAAAGCCAAGCAAGATGAAAATTTGAGCATACCAAAAGTGAAAGAGAAATAATACTCTAGTGGGTGCACGAATGTCAAACACCTGAGATATATTTGTACCAAGTCTTCATCGATTTTTTTTTTACATTGCAATGCTCACAATTCATTCAATGCCTTGAGACGCCTTATGTATGCTTCAGTGAATATGCACAATGCACCAATAAATACACTCAGTAACAGAAGTCTCACTTCATTGTCTTTGTTTTTGCTGTCCACACCTTAGGCATTCAACTTTTTGTTTTTGTAATCTAAATTACATTTTCACTGAAGTTATCGCTCCGTACAACCAAGCAAGCCCTGTTCTTCAGATACTGATGCCATCTACATCAAGCATCCTGGATTCTCATTGTCCTTGGGGACACAGTCTCTCATTTCAATGGTATCCCCAAAGGCTCAGTCCTAGCTCCTATACAACCCCTATGTGGCCCACAGTGTTTCCTGCATCTGCTGCTGCCTAACTGCTGATAAAACTCGCCTGCAACTCAAAATCTCCTCTTAATCAAATATCCCTAAATGGATCTCGCCACCTCAAGGGAAATATGTCTCCCCGTGGCCTCATACTGAACTCCAACAAAACAATAACACATTCCTGCTCATCACTGTTAATTCCAATACATTCTCGATTGTCTTCTGGCTAAACCATCTCATGCCTTTAAATACAACACACCTCATTTTGGAAAAAGTCAAGTGCCCAGGATTCATCCTGGTTGACAAACTACAGCTGCAATGTCTTATACAAATTACCTGCAAGATCACTCAATACCACCTGCAACCTCTGAAAACTATGAAAATGAATTAATGTGAACACATTCAAGCCCACTGCAGTGGTTCTGACTACAATAGAAAATGGCAGTGTCCTCCTCAGCGACCTGTTTTAGATCAAACTAGCACCTCTCAGAGCAGTTCTCCATACAGCAGAAGCATTAGTCTCAGGCACCCAGATAATGGATCACATCTCGCCTATTTTGATCTGTCTCCACCTGCTTCCCATAGAAACTAGGGCACTCCACAAAACAGCCCTGCATTATGCCACTCCTTACCAATGGCGTAGCTAGAGCTTGTGTCGCCCAGGGCTATCCCTCACATTGCGTAGCTAGGGGGGTGCTGGGGAAAAAGGACGGTGAGCACTTGAAAGAGGTCCGAGAGACACGTAGTATTGCTGCTAATAGTTACCTCAATCATGCAACTTACATGCACATACATGACACGGTCAAAGGCTACACAGTTGAATACACTGGTGACTGGCAGTACAAAAGAGAACACATAGACTGCATGATCTATCTGGGAACTCAGAAAAACCACATGTGACATCCATCAGAGAGCTGAGTGACCAATTACCCCTCAGCGCAATGCAAACATGCACATACATGACACTGTTCAGGGATCCATCATCTACAGCTCACATTAAATGACCATACATCATAGTCCCCCCATTAAAGCAGTGTGAGTTCATTTTCGGAAAAGCCAACTTAGCATTTCATCATTCTGAGAATGATACATACATTCAGTACTTCCAAGGCATGTGAACGAGAAACTGATGCAAATAAAAACATGATATTATTTCTTTTTCTGAAAGTAGTTTGGCATGGTTGTGTTAAGTCAAGAACAACATCATATGGTTTTTGCCTCCCGATTCTTGCTACAAATGCTGACATTGTCTGAAGGTGCTAGCATGTTAAGTAGTATAGGAAGGCACTTCACACAGGAAAACAAAGCAACAAGTAAACCTGATATAAATCCCACAGCACAGCCCAATAGCCCATTAACTGTCAAAAGCAAAACCTTTTATTCACATCTTTTTTGTAGAATCAATCAAATGATTTACATCAGCTTTTAAATTGTTTACTGCAACAAGTTCGCAAATAAATCTCATAATCACTCCCCACCTGTCTCAGCTGCTTAATAGGCCGTCTTCAGCCTCTGTGGTGGTATTTCTACCTCAGAATGTATTCATTTTTGCAATTTTCCCAACGTTGCCTTTAGACAGTGGCGTTATTTCTAACTGACAATCGATTAATTCGATAATTATGACTGGGAAAACTTAATATATGCATGTAAGTTTATTGATTTGCATACACTGGCGAGTCCTAGCTTCCTTGGATCACTTGTGTAGGATTATGGAGCAGGTCAGTTCTTAAGCACTAGTATGCCACAGTTGTCTCAATACATCACAGTTATGAAAAAAGTCAGTAAACAAGATTGTACAGCCAGAGACATTCTTTGTAAAGGAAATAGCTTTTTAAACGAGCGCCAAGCCTAAAATGCGTGGGCAATAAATGGATTGAAGAAAACGCAGCATTTCAAGCTCTGAATGTATCACCTGAAACAGGTGGAATAAAGCTGGTGACCCTGCAATACAGGAAATAATGAGAACGGTGTCATTCTCTGTGTGCAATGCACTCTAATGGAAGTTTGGCAGAGGGAACAGTGAATGGGGTGTTCTGATTGTTACAGTGCTAGGCAGGACAGCACCAAAGTGTGCACTGACAATATGCATTCTTAGTGGAAGCAACTTTGGTAATTGCTTAATTTGAGCACCAGCGCTCTTCTTGAGCACCAGCTAAGGACATTTATGCATGAGGAGATGAAGTGATTTGCCCAGTAAGAGGATGTTGAGCCGACGCCGAGACTTGAACCTCCACTGCGAAGTCGGCAGCTCTGACTATTATTTCACATCCTCGCCTCACTTTCATTGTTATTCTATTTTAGGTGGCCCTAACATGAGAATTGGGCTAGTGGAAGCTTCCACCTGACGAGAGCTTCAGCACTTTTTTCAAATTAACCACTGGTGCGCATGGCATGGCAGCCTCGGCCAGAAGGGCGATGATTTCATGGGAATCAATGAGCTTGCCGATAAACGAAAATGACTGATTCTCTCTCACCTCTTCAATTAATTAGTCCAGGCTAAGTCTGAAAGCTGCCTGCGCCTGCAGTGACTGTGCCTGCAAGTGTAAAGCACTGCCTGCCGGCGCCCCCAGGCCAGAATTGACTCCTCCACACGCGTCACACGACAAAAGCATATCGGTGAGCGCGTAACGCGTCGCTGCTTCATTCTGTGGGGAGGCGAGAGGGCTGGCCAAAAATGTCCATTACAGTGCAGTCATTGGTAGCACTCGCACGCGCCGCGCAAGCGCCGCACACGCTACTACTGATTGACGGCCCTGGAGGACTCTGAACAAGGCTTGGCCAGGGGGGGGCAACAACGGTCGGAGGACGGACAAGGACGTCACTGATGTGGCAGCTGGACTTAGGCCACGCTGCAGCCTGCACACACTCCTGACCTGCTTTTAAGTTTCAACTGCAGCAGGCAGGCACAGTGCAACTGCAAACGTGGGCAGCGCCCGCGGCACTGGAGGCCCGATGCGGTCGCCTTAATAATTTATTTGTGACACAGTGTTCCTTTGAATCGTTCCCAAGAATCCCAAATAAATTATGAAGGCTGCCGCGGCAGCAATGGGCGTCCAGTGCCGCGCGACCGCCTAAAAAATGGTGCCGCCTGGGGCGGACTGCCCCCGCAACCCGCTAGCTACGACGCTCCTCCTTACATTCTAGAGAGGAATTTTGCCAGCCCTGGCCGCTCACTCTCGCGCCCAAGTACGGAAACTATGCACTTGGAAACTCAACCCCCCCCCCCCCGAACTCCTGATTTTTAGGTTTAGCCCCTAAAATCCTTAACTCTTTCCCTATCCGAGATCTTGCACTCTCTCGCCATTTTTCAATAAGAGTCTCAATATTACTCTGGTCAAGCAATGCTCCCTTGAAACTACTATTTGCATTTTAACACAACTGCCCCGTTTCCTGACTCTGCTCTCACTGCTTTATGTAACCATGCTCAACTGCTGAAAGATACTTTAAGTATAAACCCTAATTGTGAATGTGTAGTAACACTCTTAAAATACTTGTTTACAATATACCTTTTAATCCATGTACAGTGCTCTGATGCCTTTTAGGGCTGGCCTGCACTAAGCAAAAATCATAAGTAAATCTTAGCATTAAATATTTGAAAATTGTCCATTTAGATAAAAATCTAATAAAAAATGTAGGGCAAATTTTTAAATATAACTTTGACATGAACCACTATGATTTCACACAATGTAAAAAACGCATTCAGTTCACAATCTGATTTTCTTGATTGATCTTTCAAATTTTCCTAAGACAATTCCTGCTTCAAGAGAATAGACTGTTCAATTAACAATTTGACATCTAAGTGGGCATTTATTGCATGTGTTAAAAATAGTAGGCTTAAAAACCTTCCCGTCAAGCACCAAGACATTCCAGGAGGCCCAAGGCCTGCTAAACCAGGCAGTGGCTGGTTTGAACCAGTCAGCCAATGAATTGGTGCAGACCTCCCGTGGCAAGCCATGAGACCTGGCAAAGGCCTCTAGAAAAGATAGACAAGATTTCAACGAGTTTCTACAGGCAGGGGTTAAGATGGATGGGCAGTCCACAACAGATTGGCGTTTGAATTCCTCAATTGTTTTGATTGATTTTGAGTGATGGTAGCAATACGTATGTTCTTGAGCACAAACCACACCTTACTTGTATGTTTGGGATAGCACCATAAATAAGTAAATTGTTATCAGAAACATTTATCTGCAGTTGGTTCATCATTGAATTATTAAAGGAAAAAAAGGAAATTAAAAAGTATTTTAAGAAAACATTTGCTACAGCAACACATGAAAGTCTGAGTTTATTAAATACAGCTTACATTTAGATGTGTTACCTTTCTTATACATATATGCATTCCATGTACCCTTGTATCTTTATATTAATTAATTTATTCCTAATTCATCATCTCCAATTCATTACCCTATATCTCACCCTATACCTCTCTCAGTGTATCTTCTACCGCCACTCTCTGACTCATCCCAAAACTCATTCCACTTCTCTCTCCAATGCACTACCCTATTTCTCACCCTATACCACTCTCAATATATCCTCTACGTCCATTCTCCTCCTCATCCCAAATCCCATTCTACTACTATGATCTCTAAAATAGCTAGACGCTGGCCTCCTCTATCTCTCCTTGCATAATCTCAAACCTTTATAACTACTAAGATCTCCCATATGAGCCTTTCTAAACCCTACCCCATGTATCCCTCCTAAACTCATCCAATACCTCAACTCCCCTAATCCACTTTATGAGTCTCTTCCCTCTTCTAACTCTCCTTTACTCCTCCCAAACCTCCTCCTCATACTATGATCCCCAAATAAACACTTTCAAGACATCTATCCTTTTTAATCCAGATAACAGACTAATATGTCTATTGCTCAAATTCATTTCATATTTCCCTATACTAATTCACCACTAATACGTTTTTGATTCTGGAGTAGGAGGCTACTTGCCAAAAAGCGCTTTGACGCCTTGTCGGGGAAGTAGGAGCTAGCTAAATACAATTACAACTACAATTACAAAACAGAGCAATTATTAGTGATATTTTGTTAACCATGTATCATTAAAACTATGAAATGAACAAATAATGGACGGAATGCTGAACAATGCAAACATTCACCCCTAGTCACAAGGATCTGGATTTAATCCATTGTCCTTTTGCTCGCCAAGCCATCCTAGTTTGGACTCAGCCATATGCAAATCAGTCCTGACCCTGTTCCTCATGGTAGCAGTTCAGCCCGAACTACCAAGACAGGTCCTCCCTGGACCGGAAACAAGCATCCTGGGACTGGTTTCAGGGTCTCACCCCCATCCTCCAGGCTAGCTTGAATCCAGTGGTCCTATGAGCATGGTAACCTTTAAAGCTATGTACAATGCTCTGACTACACTTAGGCCGTCTCTGTGCCTAACATAACTCTTCAATTTAATTATTTCTCATGCTATTTCTGCATGTCCACACTTTTATGACTGATGAATAACCCCTTGCTTTTACTGACTGGGGAAAGTAAAGCTGTGGGGTCCCTGTAATGACAGAGATGTCACATACGTAGAGGGACATTGTTTACCTTCTTCATAACGTGGCAACCCCTTTAGACATTCTGCATGTTATACAAATTGAGGGACACTGCACAGCAGAAGCTACCACGGTCCCTGTTGAGCAACACAAATTCATGCAATTGACTCAGATTTTCTGATCCCCAGATGCGAACAGGTAGTTTTTCAAACTGTACACAAGGATGGCTAACTTGGGGGCGATTTGGAAAAGAGATAGTTCTGATAAAATGTGGGAATACTGCTGCATGCAAACCTCATTGCTGTTCACATATCAGTGACATAAATAATTAGATCATACATTTTGTGTGGAATATTTCTCTCCAGTGAAATAATTCATTATAAACCGAGGCAAGTATGAACAAAAAAGCCTCCTTACACTATTTTTAGGTTCCGGAAACAGAAGAAATCGCATGACAGTCAACATAAGAATATATTATTACTAAACCTGAATTTCTTCACACCCTCAATAAGTAAATATTTACTGAACAGTACATATATTCTATTATTCATATATTATTTTTCCAAGTCATGAGTCAGTCTATACGATGTAAGGTGTGGAGTACCAGGATGGAGTATTGCCATGAAATATTGAATGGATCCCGTCGAAAGGAGGCACTCAAGAGAGGGCATGCCTGGAAAGTGTATGTTCCATGACTTGGGAAAAAAATATAGGTACTCGGTTGAGGAGACAAAAAGGGCGGAATTTGGTAGAAAATTGTCTCACCAGAAGCAAACCTGCGGGAAACTATACAATGCGAGTACTTGGGACTAACCAGCAACAAATCCTAACATAAAACACAGATGTTTATGAATGCTGAAACCAAGGAGGTGGGTGATGAACCTATCTCTCAGGGAGTTTTAGGAGAATATCAGCGGTAGGGGTCAGAAGAATTCCAAATAATGCAAGGGCAAGGGGAACAAGGGGGTATGTCACCAATTAGAGATGGATCTACCCTAGATAACCGTGGAGCAGAGGTTGCAAAATGATCTGTGGGAGGAGTGAATATAATGTCTGGGAACAAAGCAGGCTTAGCTGGCAGAACCATCTAAGGGGGTTCCAAATAATAGCCCTCCAGGAGAACTGGGCGGTCGATAGTTCCCCTTACCAAATACCGGGTTACAAAAGTCTCTTTGTGCCAGCACAAGAAGGCAGATTTGGAAGGGCAAAGGGAGGGTTAGCTTTATATATTGATCTAAACCTAGAAGGTGTCTGGACATTACTATCCAGGACATCACATACTCTCCAGGCGGCAAAATTCTTAGGGTATGGGCTGAGGTTGCTGTTATTTAATATCTGCAACACAGGGCCGGTAAATGCAACTAATGCTGTATTCCAGGAATTAGATTATAGACTCAACGAGGAGGCAGAATTGAGGAATTGTAATAGTAATGGGCGATCTAACTTGTCACCTATGCCCAAACTTGTTCCCAGTAATTGCCGATTGGTCCTCTTGTCCGGTTGAGACTGACCCGCATTTTGAACACAATGCGGAGGGGTTAGCATTCAGCAAACTACTAGACACATATGCTCTAGTACACACTATTGATATGGTTGCCCCGGGAAAAGAGGGATCCCTTACTCCAACTTTTAAAGGAAGAGGATGCTCGACCATTATAGGCTATATTGTGGTATCCAGTTTTGCAAAAAACTGGATCGCTGGGGTCAGAACTGACTGGAGCATTATTTGCGACCACAACCCTCTACTTCTGGAACTAATGCATAGAGGCTGCCCTGAGAGGAGCAAACCAGTAGACACCGAGCTGAGGATAACTGACCAGGGGAAACGACATAGGTGGTCTAAAATTGACGCCCATGTATTCTACAAATCATTAATAGAAAATGGGAAAAGTCAGATTGGAGAATGCCTGGATCCACTGATAGCGGGAAGCGCCTTGGTCATGGTGTTTGGGTCAATAACCAACTTGGTTGACGAGTTAATGATGACAAAAGGCCCCAAGAGAAATACAACTCAGCCAAGATGGGTTGACACTAATTGCTCTTGTGCATTAAGAGATCTAAAATCGAGCCTGAAAGCTAATCCCAGGGATAAATTAAAAGTGTCCCTCTCTAGACAGATTTATAAAAATGTGTTAAAGCCGAGAAAGGCTGCTCTTCAAGCTGAAGTATGGGCCAATTTGAGGGAGGCGGGGGTGAATAGGGACCTGGCTGAATTCTGGATGATTATTGACAGGCCATGCTTCCAGGACAGCAGTGCCCCAGCGATTGGTACCAATATACTCCCCGAACAATGGGTGACACACTTTGAGGGACTTTACAATCATACCCATGACACGGACCCAGAAGGGGGTTGGGATGGAACAAGGAGCTTGGAAGTAGAATTTTCCTTCACAGAAACAACAAAGGCAATTCAAGGTCTCACCCGAAACAAAGCTCCAGGCCCTGACGGTACCCCTCCAGATCTGTATTCAAGCAATGTGGACCTATGGGCCCCAATTATGATGAGGGTCCTAAATGCGGCTGTTAAAACTGGGCTGCCCCGCTCTTGGTCTACAGCATTAATTGTCCCTATATTTAAGAAGGGAGGCAGGGACAATCCCCAAGGCTATAGACCGATATCGCTGATTGATGTCTCCGCCAACATTTTGGGCCGGGTAGTATTAGACCGACTTATGGACTGGACAGAAGAGCACCACACCATAGTAGATACCCAGTATGGCTTTAGATCAGGAAAATCAACTAGCGACCAGTGTCTTAACCTTTATTTGCTGGTCGCCAAATACACAAAAGCCAGTAGCAAAACTATTTATCTGGGATTTATGGATCTGGCCGCGGCTTTTGATAATGAAAACAGGAACAAGGTATGGGTTATGATGAGCAACTTGGGAATTGACCCTGGACTAATTAATATTCTCAGAGAGCTACACTGGAACACCACTGCCAGGGTCCGCTTCAGCATGGAGGTGGGGAATACTGAACTCTTTCCGTGCACTAGCGGAGTGAGGCAGGGGTGTATCCTTGCTCCTTTTTTGTTCTCACTTTACATCAATAACCTTGAGAGAACTTTGATTGCCCTGAATACAGATTGTCCTAAAGCAGGAACGCATCATATTCCGCTACTTCTGTATGCGGATGACGTGGTCCTGCTTGCCCGCACACCACGGAGCTTACAATGCTTGATCAGCGGATTTGTAAAATTCATGGACAACTTAGACCTGTCTGTGAATCTAAGTGGTGCACAGACATAATATCGAGACCAAAATATTGATTGGACGTAATATCGAGTTGTAAATATAGACTGGACAAAATATTGACAGGACAGAATATAGATAACCAAAATATTGTTTTTAAGGTGAGTGATGTAATATCGACTGTTAAAAATATAGAAAGATAAAATATCGAAGTATATAATATAGATAGTTAAAAATATCGATTTTGTAATAAAATCTAATTTTTTATAGTGTATTTTATGTTATAATATGTGTGAAAAGTGTGTATTTATGTTATAATTAATTTTAATTAATGAATTTTGTTTTTATAAATATTGCATAATTTAATTCTGTAGCAGGTTGTGGGTCTATAGGGGAATAGGGGGGGAAGTAATTTAATTATAATTAATTAAATATGTACATTTATTTAGTATTAGTAATTTTTTATTAATTGTTAATTAATTTATATATGTTAATTCATTTAATTTTAATTGGTAATTAAATTTAATTAATTGATTAATTGGTAATTACGTAAATTTTACTAATTTATTTTCTGTAGCCGGTTGTGGGTTTATAGCGGAATTGGGTGGGAAGTAATTAAATTATAATTAATTAAATATGTAAAATTATTTATTGGTATTTATTTAGAATTAATTATTAATTGAGTATTTCTGGGTAAATATAAAAAATGTATTTGCCAATTAATTTAATTTAATTGATTAATTGTTATTTATGTTAATTTTAATAATGTATTTTCTGTAGCGGGTTGTGGGTTTATAGGGGAATAGGGTGGCAAGTAATTTATTAATATTTAATTAAATAATTAAATGTATTTAAATTTATTTATTTGGAAATAATTGTTAAATAATTTTTAATTATTAAATAATTATTTGTTAATTTTTAATTAATTTGTATTAATAGGTGATCAATTGAAATAATTATTGTTAATTAGTAATTTTAATATATTAATTATTATATTATATACGTTTTTAATTAATTATTAATAGATATTTATTTTTAAATTTTGAAATAATATATGAAGTATTTACTTTCCCTAATGTTGTGTTCTCTGGAGTGGGAATAGTAATTTTAACCCTTACGCTATCCAAAGCTTTCCCTACTGCTGCACTCTTTGGAGTGGTAATAGTAATATTAACCCCTACGCTATCCAACGTTTTCCCTACTGTTGCACCCACTGGAGTGAGAATAGTAATTTTAATCCCTACGCTATCCAACGCTTTCCCTACTGTTGCACCCACTGGAGTCGGAATAGTAATTTTAACCCCTACGCTATCCAACGCTTTCCCTACTGTTGCACTCTTTGGAGTGGGAATAGCCATTTTAACCCCTACGCTATCCAACGCTTTCCCTACTGTTGCACTCTTTGGAGGGGAATAGTAATTTTAACCCCTACGCTATCCAACGCTTTCCCTACTGTTGCACCCACAGGAGTGGGAATAGCAATTTTTACCCCTACGCTATCCAACGCTTTCCCTACTGTTGCACTCTTTGGAGTGGGAATAGTAATTTTAACCCCTACGCTATCCAACGCTTTCCCTACTGTTGCACCCACTGGAGTGGGAATAGTAATTTTAACCCCTATGCTATCCAACGCTTTCCCTACTCTTGAACCCACTGGAGTGGGAATAGTAATTTTAACCCCTACGCTATCCAACGCTTTCCCTACTGTTGCACTCTTTGTAGAGGGAATAGTAATTTTAACCCCTACGCTATCCAACGCTTTCCCTACTGTTGCACCCACTGGAGTGGGAATAGTCATTTTTACCCCTACGTTATCCCATGCTTTCCCTACTGTTGCACTCTTTGGAGTGGGAATAGTAATTTTTACCCTTACGCTATCCAACGCTTTCCCTACTGTTGCACCCACTGGAGACGGAATAGTAATTTTTACCCCTACGCTATCCAACGCTTTCCCTACTGTTGCACCCACTGGAGTGGGAATAGTTAATTTTACCTCCACGCTATCCAACGCTTTCCCTACTGTTGCACCCACTGGAGTGGGAATAGTAAATTTTACCTCTACGCTATCCAACGTTTTCCCTATTGTTGCACCCACTGGAGTGGGAATAGTAATTTAAACCCCTATGCTATCTAACCCTTTCCCTACTGTTGCACTCACTGGAGTGGGAATAGTAATTTTAACCCCTACGTTATCCAACGCTTTCCCTACGCTTGCATTCTTTGGAGTGAGAATAGTAATTTTTACACTTTTGTTATTGTACGTTAATAATATTGGCTATTATTTAATTATATTTTGTTAGTTTATATATATGTTTTAACAAATATGATTTTTTTTTTTAATTTCATTAAATATTTAATTATTATAAGTTTATTTAAGTATTTTTAAGTATATTTTAGTAACTAATTTGTAATATTAATTTAATTTAACGTTGTTTTTAGTAAAGTCGATATTATTAAAAACTATATTTTTGTAAACAATATTTTTGTACTTACCTGTTTGTAGATAGAAACTCGATATTTTGTCTGTCGATATTTTTTCAACGATATTCTTAATGGTCGATTTTCTGTCCCTCAATATTATGTCAATGATCCAATCTAAGCAAATCCTTTGTGATGTTGGCAGGCAAAAAGCCCTCCAGGAACTTTTTTTATAAAATAGGGACCCATACTTTGGAAACGGTTAAGATTTTTTCCTATCTGGGACTTTTATTTGATGGGGCACTAAAATTCAAACCCCTGATAGAGGAACACTGCTCAAAACTGGTCTCCTCAATTGGTTCTATATTAAAATTTTGCCCGAAGGTTGGCCCGCTGGTCCCCAGAACAGGTGATGAACCTATACGGCTCCATAAGTACTGCAAAAGCCTTGCATGGAGCAGAGGTTTGGGATTTCGGGAATGCAAAACATTTACAGCTGGAGGAAGACAACTACCTCCGCAGGATCCTAAAGATCCCGCAGAGTATCCCAGCGGCAGTTGCACACAGCGAACTAGGGACCCCATATATTATAGACCAGGTAAAGCTCAGGCCTATTGTAGCATGGCTCAGAATTTGGGTAAACCCTAAGGCATAATTAGGCAGAACAATTGTAGCAGATTGCGTACAAAGGGATATGGGACTGCAGATCCCCTGGCTAAATTATGTCAAGGTCACGCCAGAGGATATAGACCGGCAGGATCTCTTCGACAGCCCGGCCGCAATTTCTACTTCCTGTAAATTCCAGATCAAAAAACTGCTGCTAGAAAAGTTTGCATCTTGCAGAATGGGCTCTGAATTGCCCAAGAGATCAGAAGCTGCTCATTGTCTTGTAAGTAATGGTGAGGGCATGGAACCGTATTTTTTTTTATGTATAATTCACAGGACAGGTTTTTAATGTGTCGTTTTAGGCTCAATATGTTATCAAATATTCTGTCTTATCCATCTGGTTTTACTCTAACAATTGAGCAGAAGGGTGCCTGCGGCTGCAACAATAGGTCTCCGCAGGACACCCTTTATTTTGTACTTTTGTGTCCTTTTTATCAAATGCCTCGACGCAAATGTTTGGTTGCTATCTTGAAAGAGGCAAAGTTTTGTCATGCCAAGTCTGCCTTACTCTTTCTACAAAGAGCAAACAATATGCGTACACTATGCTCTGTTATGAACTTTTTAAAAGTAGCAGTAAGACTGAGAAATACAAGAGGTTAAGGTCTAGGAAGGAATGTATATATTATTGTGTTTTTATAACTGTACATTTCTGTTTTTAGATAAAGTTCAGATATGGTATTTAATCAATTTTTAACTGTATACACGTATTTTTATGATGGTTTTTAATCATCGAAATAAAGATTTACTGAACTGAATGCTAGTCAACTGCAAATACATGTGTTTTTTGCACCATAGTGTATTCAAGAAGTTGATGGCCTAATGAGAACAAACACAATGCTTATATTGGAATGTGGATAAACTGCTTTAGGCCCGGAAGAAGCTGGTTGGAAATCAATATCACCACCGAAATGTGTGTTGGCTGTGATCCCTTCCTGACTCCCATAGTCATGACCCAACAAGTTTGGAATAAGGAATAATGATTTCTGTGTTGGGTCTCCAAGGATATTTTGGGATGGTGTCTGATTCTATTTGAGTATGAATAAATGGTATGTGCGAGTATAAAATGAGTGGAGTTTGTGAGGATGCATAAATGGTTGTATTAGTTTTTGGATTGTGTAAGGAATACATGATGGTTTGAGTATTATTATGTAATGATACACTTTACACTGAAATTTGATAAAGAGATATAAACCTGATGAAAATGTAATAAATGTATTAAGAATAATGCTGGTGTCAGTAATTATTTGCTGATGAATTCAGGCTGTGAATAAATACAGGTTTTAACAGGAATCTAATTTTTTTGATTGTTAGACCTAAGCAGGTCACATCATCAATGCCCCTGATGTCATGCTGACCATCCAGACTTCATTTACTTGCCATGGTTGTTTGCCCCAGTATTAAAACTCAGTGGAGAATGTTTGTATTTCATTACCCGCATGATCTCGAATCGACTAAATTTAGGGACTCTGATGGCTTTGAATGAGTGCTCACTTACTGCAAAATACTAATAGGTGATTTTCGACAATAGCTTTGTTACTAGCTTAGCACAAGGGTAGCTATACACTTGGTGACGATACAGAAACCCTAAAAAGAGGACTGGTTAAAAGATCTGATCTCATGTAATGACCAGGCTGAACTATATGACACTTTACAGCCTCTTACCTCAAGGTACAGAGACATATGGGAAACCCATTGATCATTTATCCTACGAGAGGAGAACCTATAAGGCCGTATACAGTCGAAAGTATCCAATTGAGATTAATCTAACTCACTGACCTGACTGGCACAGCAAACAAAGAAAGATCATGCATGGTATATTGGAATAGACCTTCTCTTTGACATACCCTAATGCTTTTGAAGGGTCGGACCAATATGTTCTAGACCTGTTCTAGATTCACAATCCAATCGTTCTTTTTTGCAGCATTAAAGTATAAAGGGAAGAAAAGTCATTAGGTGTCCAATCAACAAATTTCTTGAACACACAGTAACCACAGATAACTATGTAGGGTTAGCTGATTTATCAGAAAGCCAAAATACCTGAACATGAACACACCTCAATACCAGGGTGTAGAAACACATTGGAATTACCATGAAGCCAAATCTACATATCCAGTATAGATGATGCAACATAAGCAATGCAATTAATTCAAGACGTAAAATACAGAAAATCAGGAAACATGAGTCCAAGTTTCCCTGCATCGAGGGTTGGTGAGTAACAATCATTAATCTATCTACTGTAGCGCTAAAGAGTCATCCCTACTTAAGCATCCTCAGGAAGAAGGATAGAAGGTGTCAGCATGTGAAGCCTACCTAATAAGTCTCTCCACAAATAATGGGCCACATGGCAAAAAGCTACCAAAGGCAGAACTAATTCTAAGAGGCTATCTCTCTGAAGGTAAAGAAGACATAGGCATTCTCCCTACTCTCAACAACACAGTATTCGTAGGTGATAATCCCAGAACCCAGGTCGAGTCACATCATCTACTCTGGATACAATCCTGAAGGTGTTTTTCCAAGGGACCACAGTGTTCCTTCCTTGATAAATGTTGTCCTTGGTTCCAGGTCTTCCTCTTTGTGAAGCACAACGACTTTCCTTTATTGACTCAAGCGACACAATCATACCTTATTCTCTCCTTGCCTGACTAGTAAACACAAAGACTTTATTCTAACTAACATGAGCAATTCTTTCACTGGCAACATAAAACATGAGAAAGAAAGAATTCCACAGAACACATGAAATTTAAACTGTGGCTTTTAAAATGAGAGTTTCCAGGGAATTGGATTTCAGGCCTATCAGATTCAGCTAACATAAGAAAGCATTATGGATGTGCATGTAAATTAAGGTACTTTCAATAATACATGTACCTACATGTAAAAGTGGCACAAGTAATAAACACATTTAGTACATGAATAATTGCCAGTGGAACAACACAAGTTCTTCACATTAATGTTCTACTAGTTACATTCATTTTCTAAGTTGATTCTTCATGTTACTTTTAAACAAATCACAATTTCATTTGTGCACTTTCCATGACTTTAACTTGTTGCGTCAATACAACAAATTATTTTATATCTGTGTGAGCTAGACATAATTATAATGCACCCCTACATGAATTAGCAGTTTCCACCCTATCAATTTGCTACCCTCTGATGACGTTGAGTCATCATAAAGCACTGCATAAGCCCCTTAGAGTAGACAGATCTAAACAGATGTTGTAGTTAATCTCCTCTGTCTGAACTCCTCCAACTGCTTTAAATTCTCGTAATGACCGTCCAGCCATTTTTTTACCCTTCTCTCACTGTCCCTTAGGGAATTCTCCACTTGCTTTGCTTTGTGCCACTTGTATGCCCTCATCATCCCTACAAAGATAACAACACAGATTATAGTGATTATGATTGGCTTCAAGATGTATCCAAAAATGACCTTTCCTGGGATTGCAAACCAACTTCCATCTGCACCAAAACCCTTTCCAATCTTATCCCAAATTGCCTAAACAGCCAGATAATGTATCTCAAGATGTATCTCATTGATATTGGATATATATCCCCTCAGGTCTTTACTTATATCAGGGATATAAGTTCAACACTGTTGGGCCTTCAGCATCTGACAGACTCAACCTTCTTTTACCAACAATACATCTAATGCAAGACGGTTTTGAATTACCATCGCCCTTATAGAAACCATTTCCCCATCAATGAGTAGCAAAGACTGAGCTGTGTTGACAGACAACATATCCACAATAGTAGACAACTTCATGATCCTAGTCTCATTTAGCACCCCTCCTAAACTAGGTATCATTGCTACAAATATACCTCCCACAAACTCAAAAGCTCTCAGGATTGTTTTTCTCTATGGTTCAATTTTCCTTGTAAACCTTCAAATCTTCCACGTTATAGATCTTTAGAAACACAACTGCCTCATAACAGGTACCATACCAATTGTTCGGAAGCTAATAATATACATTCTTTCCACATACAAAATATACTCTTGACACCACTTGTACAGATTCTTGCAGAAACATTTTCCAGGGACCATTAAATAGAAAGATATGGTCGCACCTACTCTGTCCGACAAATATAGTGCCATAGCAACTCTGAACTTGACGTATACAAAGCTTGCCTCGTTGCTCCAAATTGAAAGCTAGAGGACCATAGCTACCTTTAGCCTTGTGAGCTAACTCCTCTTTGGTCCATTCAAAATGTTTATCCTGATTATTAAATGTAACTAATCCCCTATGTGTGTCTTCAACTTGATCTACACATTTCTTTTCTATGTCCGTCAATATGCAGGTTAGGTTATGTATGTGCGTAAGCAGTATCTAATGTTACTGTGGGTGGGAAATATTTTCTTTTTCTCTCTTCTTGCTTATAATAACCATTTTTGCTCAAATGTTTATAAATGGGTATTTTTGAGAATACCACATCATAGTTTGAGAAACAGTACTGTTTATGACCTTTTCCATAAAAAATTCTAAGAAGCAAACTATAAATAATGCCATACATTAAGGGTAAATGATGCTATCTAATCCCCTCCTCAACCGAAACCAGCAATTGCATTACACACATAACAATCTCTCACTTCCATAGTATCGACATATTCATAAAGCAACTTAGCATAAGCATTCAAGATATAATCGCCTTTAGACAAATCCAAATGAAGAAAGCCATTAGCTTGCTCAATAAAGCCTTTTTTCAGATCCTAATGTACCCTGCTCCGAGGCAGCAGTGGTAGGTGTAGATGTCCCATATAGCCCCACTCCATGTTCCTCGATCGTGTGTGCATTTAGCATTGACTCGGTGATGACTACAGCTATAACTATTATTACTCCTACAATGAGTGTACCTACAATACATTTGTGCCTACTATTCATATTGCCAGACTCCATTTGCAAAGGTGACCCAGATTACAGCTTATAAAAGGATCAACACACAGAGTCTCTCTTTTTTCCTGCGTCTTATTCAAGTGCACCAAAGTCTTCAAGCTCCCATTTCTTTAAACCCTTACAAAGATCTTTTCAACAGTCCTTTGCACAATATTTGCACAGCTGAAAATACCTCCCTAGCCCTCATTCTTCTTTTAATTGAAAATTCCTAATTGTATTCTCATTCTACTTGGGCTTAGAGATTATCTTCTTTTAAGCAATTTATTTACAGTTCAAGAGTTCAATTTACATCCCTTATGAGATCAGAGCCAATCTCTCAATGGCTTGTTGTAACAGTTCAGCTCTCAATGCTGCCATCTCTTGAGGAGACTGTGGAGCTCTGAGACATGGGAATGTTATGTCTTCCTAAATTAGAGTCTGTAAGCCACTGATCGTTCACTGAAAAGGCACAGTCAATGACGGAAGAGCATTAGCCCAGATTTCAGGAACTCGCAACAAGATCTTAACAATCGGTATAGAAATCTTGGACTTTGCTCTTCCCTGAATTTGTAACCAGAAAAGTCCACTCGGGAGAGGAATATCTCTGACACAGCATTCTTGTCCTACTTGACCTCCTTGCACTTCTTGCGGCTTACTCAGCTTCACTTAGATCCTTCCCCAAAGATTCATCAATCAGTTCAAATTCTCTTTCCAATGCAAGTTTCAGATTTCGTCTCCTCTGTCTCAAAGGCCATGTTTCATCAGCAGAATCTTTGTTCCTTAACTACACATGACCACTTTCCAAACCAGTCTCTCCTGCTGAGTCAGACTCTGTACCACTAATAATGATACCGTCTCCCTCAGACTCCATACCAGGGTCTTATGTAGCATGACCCCTCTCAGACAGACTTGGTGTGTGTCTAGCCACTTAAGGAACCTCCACAGCTTGCCTTGCCTTCTCCAGTAACCCCTTGCTCATGGGTGGGAAGAATTCTGAGAGAGGAGCTGTTTCATCAGAGGGACCTGTGACTCATCAGGTATGGGAAGCGTGAACCCAGTTCAGTACTTCTCCACACTTCACAGCAGGATTCATCAACAATATAACTTGATATGGTCCACAGAACTGAAAGTAGGGACAGTTTTTCCTTACATGCTGTCTGGTGAGCAACCAGTCACCTGGGCTTAGATTATGGCAGAGGTCTTTCGAGGTCTGTGCAGTCACAGCTTCAACCTGATAAGGCACAGAATGAACCACATCAGCCAATCCTCTACAGTAGTGAAGGATCAAGTCATCTGTGATATTAATCAATGCAGTGGCAGGCACAGCAGGCAAGTGCATCGCACTACCCTTCAAGATTTCATGCGGCAATAAC